>NC_051157.2:197443824-197523823 GCF_013339745.2 Dermacentor silvarum | reverse complement strand
TTAGAATTGGTGGATTGCGCCGGGTAACCTCAGACAATCATCCTGGACTCCGATCCCGTACCCTACCATCTACCATCCCCAAGACGCCTCCGAGCAAACGCTCATCCCGCACCCACTGCGTGTCCCGGGGACCTCGTCACCGCGAACCCTCCTATCTACACAGGCGCGGACGACACTGACGTGGACAAATGGCTCACGGCGTATGGCAGGGTAAGCGCCCATAACAAGTGGGACGAAGCGGAGAAACTGCGCCATGTTCTGTTCTACCTCACTGGTGTGGCCAGCCTGTGGTATAATAACCATGAAGCAGAGTTCCAGACATGGTCCGAATATAAGACTTCCCTGGCCGATGTATTTGGTCGCCCTGCTGTTTGCAAGATGCGTGCCGAGCAGCGTTTGTGCGAACGAGCTCAACAGCCAGGTGAAACATTCACCAGTTACATTGAAGATGTCCTGGACCTATGCCGGAAAGTCAATTCGACTATGGCGGGTCTGATCGACTCTAAAACATCCTGAAGGGCATTGAGGACGGCGCCTTTAACATTGCTTCAAGATCCTTGAAAACCCTTGGAATTTCCTTAGTGGTACAATCTAAAACCGATTTTGTGATCCGCTTTATATGGTGGATCAGTGTGGACGCGGCAAACTTCCCACATAAAGAACAATGGTATAAAAAGCTTAAGCCACGGTGAGTGCCAAGGCAAATTCATTTCGTACGACTGCTGGCTTGGTTTCCAAAGGCCCGCTGTATGGCCTCGAAGACTGAGAGCGCACTATCCTCTCGTCGCAAAGGCCATGTCTACACTTCCTTGGCTGATAAAACGCTCCAGGGGACTGCACTTTTTGCGTTTTCTTTCTCTTTTTTGTCTCCCTCAGCACTATTGTAATAACCACTTATTACAGGCCATAGAGGTTCTCACCATAATAATATATGTTGCGAGTTCCTTTTTCTTTATCAACGCGTGGCAGCGCGCAGTTCAAATTAATGGAGAAGCTGATGCGCATGCGCAATAACGAGTTGGTTTACCCATAGACGCCTACACTGCGTGGCCGGACTGCGACAGTCAGTTCAAATTATACAAAGGTTCGGATAAATGAGGTACGAATTAACATGCATTTACTGTATAACTTTTTGTCTTTATAGTGTAATGAGGTTATCTAAAGTGTTTTGAAAGTGTTATAGTAGGAAAATGATACACGGGATGCTGCTCTGCGCACTGAAAAAAGCTTTGACGCGGCCTTGAAAGTCTTTGAATACCTAAGATATTTTGCCGAGACCTGCACAAATCCTGATATTTTACATTCACCAGAGTGCTCTGAAACAACCAATCAAATGTGACATAAATGTACCGCTTCTGCTATGAAGTAAATATTTTTGTATTTCAGCGGGGCTGCTGCGGGTGCAGCTGGAGGTGCGGCAGCAGAACAGGGACGTCCTGCATGAGCTCCAGCAGCTGAGGTATGAGGTACGGGTCGTGTACGAGAGGCTGCATGAAATTGAGCCTCTCGACAGGACCCGTGCAGTGTCTCAGTCTGCCCTGTTGACGGTGCCTCCAGCTCTTCCTCGGCTACCTGCCTACTATATTGAAGAATTGGAGGCAGCAGAGGCAGCCGTGCGGGATGAGGCTGTGGCTGCCTCCTTGGTTTGTACTGCCCTTTTATTTTTAATTATGAGGCTATGTAACATGTGGAAGTTCTGTGCTGTTTCATGAAACATGCTGTGAGTTCTATGTGAAGGAACTTTGCATCGCACACACACAAGAGTTCATGGAAATAATTTGTTCCCTGCTGTATAGCTTCTAATGACATATTTCGACTGGACCTTAGTTTATTTAACATGCCTCTTAATCTAAGCATACACTAGTGTTCTTGCAATGAGGCCTCATTGAAATGTGACCATGAATGCCAGAATAGAATCTGTGACCTCGAGCTCAGCACCGCAACGCCATAGCCACTGAGCATACTGGCTTGCTGAATCGGTGATTTCCAACAGCTCTCCGTAGAGGTACATTCATGAATCAGGATTAAGTAGTTAATAAAAATTCATTGCTGATACAAAGTGCAACTGTGGCAGCTTTCTGGTAGAAAGGACACAATGCAGAGCACTTGTGAATAAATTCTTTTTGGTGGACGAGTTGGTACATCGTGAATGATAGATAGCAGTGCAAACAATTGGGACACAGTACAGGAAAAGGGGTGCAATGATCTTCTGTATATACTGTATCTATCTCATTTTAATCTACAGTTTTATTTTCTAAATGATATAGTTTGAAAATTGCATTGCAGTTGGATATGTAATGAAAACCACATTTTAGCAACTCTAGTGTACATGCTGTCGAATTGCCTCAAGCAAGACCAGGTTGCATTAGTCTGCCAACAATAGTCTTCCAAGAAAAATAAATTTCCTTTTTAGACCACGCAAATCGTTAGACAGCTGAGCAGCGCAATGGTTTGTATTTTGTTAATTCATTATTGTTTAGTATCACCTGATCTAACCACGAGTGCATATCATGAATTGTTCACTGCCCTTGCAGGTGCACGCGCAGTTCAAGTAATCATAAACTCTTTCATTGAATAAACTTTCCAGTTGAAAGAAATAAGAGGTCTATCACGTCGCTTTCTATATTAGTGTATGGGGTTCAGGGTATTGTTATTAGTATTAAAATGCAGTCCACATTTTTCTGTTATTTTTTTAATTTACAATATTCTGATAAGCCTTCGTTTGTAGTGAGCAGGAAAGTGGCACTGCCTTTGTTTTCAATGAGTTGGCTTGGTAAGTCATCGAGAGAATAATAACGGGCGCCAGGCAGCCATGTGTAGGCGTGTACTTGGGGGGAAAACGCTGTACAAATGTAAGAAGGTCTGTACGACAATGCAAACTCATTGTGCCAGCTTTATATTTTCAAAAGTGGTTGAAAAGGCCAAAATGTGAGCAGTTAACCGTAGTTCCCCTCATCCTGTGAAAGCAAAATGATGGGCTGCTTTCACAATTTGCGAAGCTGCAATTGCAAACATTGCTGAGGGCTAGCTTTTGGTTACCACAAAACTAGGTCTTTAAAAACTGGTTGTCAGTCCCTTTAACACAAAATGTGAAGGTCGAAAAATATCATGTCGGTATGCCTTTAAGCGGTTTTTTGCCACACGTGTGTAGATCCGACTTTCCTGCAGTCTAGTGTCACATCCCTTAATTATGCATTGGCAATTTGCACGTAAGTATAATTGGTGCGCTTACATTAATTTTAATGATGGTGAAGGCTTGGGGAGGTAGTTACTATGAAACACAGTTACTGTGCTAAGGGTTATGAAACACAAACATGAAATGCACAGAGCAGACAAGATCTGATGCACTTCGTGTTTGTGTTTCTTCCAGTAACGCTAAGGTGTTGTGGAGCACATTTACAATTAAAGAGCATTGCGTCACAAACCTCTTGCGGCAAAAAAATGTCTTGCTTTGCACTCAGCTAAAAATTCACTTTACTTGGCAATAAATTATATTCTGGTAGTATTGGATGGATTTTTCAACTTGAAAACATTGCTACGTACCGTGCTCATCACCACATTTTTGTCTTTTGCAGCACAAGCACCTCCTGCAATAGGAGGGAAGTCGCTGTGCGACGCGGCATCGAATGCCATGAAGGCTGTAATGGGGCACCCCGTCCAAGTGCTTTAGAGCCTTCATGGCAGGAAGTGGAAGAGGGCTTTCATAAATTTGCCGGATAGTCACAGGTAAGGCTTCCTTAGTCATCCTTTTGCATTTGCTAGTATTATGTATACAGCCGAACTCCTCTACAGCGAAATGGCTTGCCAAAATCTTGTCTTTCATACAAATTGTGAACTTCTACAACAAAGAAATTTAGGCGTCCCTGTTGGCTGATTTCATTTTTTACTATGAAAGCCACATACTCGGCCACCACTGCCCTTGCAGACGTTGCGAAGGTGTGCTCTGCACTAGCGCCAATGGCAGCGTACGTGAATTGCTTGACGAGCTTGCCGATGAATTATCTCACACCAGGCAGCTTACACGTTTAGCATCAGCAGGTGAGACAGTTGATGAATATGTCTCGGTTGGTAAAGACATGGTGTGATCATCACTGATGACCTTAACGCTATGTTAGCGTGGAAAAACAGGAATATCAACGAATGAAACAGATGAAGATCCTGTAAATGGATCATGAATTTTCATGGCGGAGAAGGCGATAGCAGCATTTGCTTCTCCGCAGCATTTCTTCGCGTATCTTGCATTTCGCCGCTGAGTATGCTGTGAACCTCGATTCAATAAGGTTGGCTGCGGTTGCAAATTATGTCAGATGAACTGTGTGCTAAAGACTTGGCAACTTATTTCACTAAGTCTCGAGTTCATGGTAATGTTTTCTTTTGTTGAATTTGTTTGCCTGCTCAATTGTGGGTGATCTTTACGGTGCATGTTGTATGTACTAATTGTTGTGTTTGTATGTTTGTGTGCAGATGTCATCTGTGCGAAAGGGGAGGTCGACCTGACCGAAGCACAGGGCTTCATTAAGAAGTGGTTGCCAGGGTCTGTGGACAGGGGTGGTGGCAGGAAGAGGCGTTTCCCAGAAACGTTTGCAGCAGAGCAGCCAGATGATTCCTCCCTTCGGGGCAGGAATCATTGCCTGCCCACTGCTGCCCTCTCCCTGCCCCACCTTGGCCTCAGGGCGCTGGCAAGTCCACCGTCGTCCCCTCCTGTCTGGCTGCCCATGCTCTTTCCCCTGCTGCAGCCCCTGCTCCTGCCGCTCCTCCTGCCCCTCCTCCTGCTCCTGCTGCTCCTCCTGCCCTTGCCTTTGCTCCTCCTGCCCCTGCCCCTCCTGATGCCTGCATCGGTTCAGGCATTGCCTGAAATAGTATACTAAATAAGTTATATTTTCGTTTATACTTTGTGTGTGTCAGTAGGAAGTTTCCTTCCCGCACTTATTCCCATCCCGTTTTCTTAGCTACTAATTTTATAGGCAGTAAGCCAGCATACAAACAACAAAATGGCTGAGTACAGGCTATGCTTGAAACACACTGGATACAAAATGGCTGAGCAATAGATATTCTTGAAACACGTTGGAGACAAAATGGCTGAGCAGTGGATATTCTTGAAACACGTGGGATACAAAATGGCTGAGCATTGGATATTCTAGAAACACATTGGATACAAAATGGCAGAGCACTGGATATTCAGGAAAACATTGGATACAAAATTGCTGAGCACTGTATATTCTGGGAACGCGTTGGATACAAAATGGCTGAGCACTGGATATTCTAGAAACGCGTTAGATACAAAATGGCTGAGCATTGCATATTCTTGAAACACGTTGGATAGAAAATGGCTGAGCACTGTATTCTTGAAATACACTGCATACAAAATGGCTGTGCACTCGCTCTATGCTCGAACTACATTGGATACTACAATGGCAAACTGTACGGCCAATCTTAGCTCGAACAGTGCTAAGGTGAAAGGTGGCCCTTGGATCAGGTTGCACTATGCCATGATGCCAGGATTGGGCCAAAACGTAAGGCGGTCAACCAGCTCTTGACGAATAATCGAGAAATCAGCACCGGTGTTCACAAGGGCTGTTGGATGACCATCAACAAAAAGGCTGAGGTCGGCGCGAACACGTTGATCGGCTTTACTCGTCATCGTCATGTCGTCTTGTTGCGGCGGTTGGGTGGTCTTTTTGGCGTCTCGACAGTTGGCAACCTTCCCCCCAGAGGTCGCGGCCGTTAGTTTCCCCGGTGAGGACTGGGGGAACGGCCTCTGACGACGTCAGCGAAACTGGGACGGTTGGGGGGAAGCGGAACGTTCAGGTGACGGAGACTGCCAGCGACGACGTGGCGAAGCGGCTTGGGTGATCGGCGAGTAATCCTCGTCCAGGGCACGGCGGTATTCAAAGCGCGGGGAAGCTGATAGTTGAAAGCCTCCGAACGCGACGTCTCAATGAGGCCAGTAACGGGCAATGTGGCCCGGTTCTCCACAGCAGAAGCAGAGTGGCCGGCGGTCGCCAGTGCGCCACAAGTCAGTTCGGCGAGCTGGTGGTCGTCTCCCAGGCTTCCGCTGCCACGATGGAGTGGTAACAGGTCGCGGATGGAACGGCGTGGTCGGTGGTGGAGGGGGAGGATGACGAACGACATCGGCATAGCTCAACGGGCGTGATTCGGGGCTCGGCGCTGGCGATGAAAAGGCTTGCCGCAGCTCCTGGCGGACGACTTCAGCAACAGAAGCAACAGCTGGCTCGGTAGAAGGAGCAACCAGGATTTGTAGTTCCTCACGCAGTGTTCTGCGAATTAGCTCTCACAGAGATTTCGCTAGTGGTGGCATTCTGAGCGGCAGCGCTCATCGGTGTGGTATTGGACAGGCATCCAATGTGGCGGCATCGTTGCTGAAGTGCTCGCTCGAATATAGTGGCCTCCTTGATGAATTCATCTACCGTGGTTGGTGGGTTTCTTACCAGGCCTGCAAACAATTGTTCCTTAATTCCGCGGAGGAGATGGCGCACTTTCTTAGTCTCGGACATATCGAGGTCAGGTCGGCGAAATAGACGGGTCATATCCTCAGCGTACATAGCGACGCTTTCGTGGGATTTCTGAAAGCGCGCTTCGATTAGCTGTTGCGCGTAATCCCGCCGGTCGGAACAGGAGAACGTATCAGGGAGTTAGCGTCGAAAGTCGCTTCACGTTTGGAAGCACACTTCCTGGTTCTGGAACCACGTGCGGGCACTGTCTTCTAGGGCGAAATAAGCGTGCCTAAGTTTTTGTGCTGCGCTCCATTCGTTGACTTTAGGAAGCCTCTCATACTGATAAAGCCAGTCCTCAACGTCTTCAAATGCATCGCCACGAAAGATATCCAGAACGCGAGGATGGGACTAGTCGTCATCTGTGAAGGAGCAAGACTCGCCGATGTAGGAGTTTCCATGCTGGTCGGAGCTGGAACGCTGTTGAATTCGGGGCTCAGGCCTAACAGCTGGCGGCTCAATCGGTGCACTGGTGTAATGACGAGAGAAAGATTCTCGGGACTCCGTGTACGGGTGCGAGCAGGCGTCCCGAGCATCAGGTACCCAGCAACTCCACCAGTGTCGCGACGTCCGAAACTCGAGGGACAAACGAAACGCACTTCTCGGCGCAGGCAGTAACAAGAACGGACGGTTTTTATTACCGTGCGGCAGTCACTGCTTCTTCTTCTTCTTGCTCTCTAAGTTTTTCACATGTGCCGATATGTCTTGTTACGTCGTCGTCTTTGCCGCACTAGACACGCGGCAATATTATCGCGATATAAGGTGCCGTCCTGAAAGAAGAACAAGTGGAGTGAAGCGTCGGGTGTGGATTGTGGATGATAGACCGCAATACCGAGTCACGTCGTTGTTCGTTCCGTATGTTAACGAGGTCCGAGAAAGACAAGACGCAGGCGTCGGTGTCTTGCTCAGTGACGTCAGCGGCATACACCGGATGCCGTGATAGACAATTGGCATCTTGATGAAGCTGACCGAACTTGTGCACTACCGAAAACGAGTATTCCTGGAGGCGCAGAGTTTAACTCTCCGCCAGCAAGTTGCTTGCGAGAGCAATTGGACGGTGGCGCCCCTTGAAAGTCCTCGTTGAAGCTTTCAGGTCGGGCCACGGCCGGGCTCGACTGGCGCGCGCGCTCGCTTCTTACGGCCTTCTCACCCGTCGGGGAAACAATGGGAGAGTTTCTCAGCACGTTTCGCCACCCGTCGGCGGTAGGCGCGCTGCGACCCTGACCTTTCCTCCCCTGCTCCGCGTGCATGCGCTTGCCTTTGCGCTCGCACGATCGTTTTCCCGCGCATTTTATTTGTCAGTGTTGTTCAGTATGTAGTGATTTGTAGGCTCCTGAGGACGGTCGTACAGCCTTTAGCACGCGCGGCCACAGCCAAGACTTGGCGCCAGTTCATTGCACATCGGTATTTAACTGCTGTGTGTTGGTGTATTGCTGTGTTCCATATTGCAAGTCCCGTTCCGGGAAAACATCCGGTGTTTCTTTTCACCAGTTCCCAAGCAATGCTGAACTGTGCTCCAAATGGCAAAAGAATATTTCGAGAGACAACCTAGTTATCAATCATAAGTCTGCATCAACCGTCGTATGCAGCAGGCACTTCCGCAATGAAGACTACGTACCTGCGTGCCGCATCAGAAAACTTCTTCCTGATGTCGTGCCTACTGTCTTCGAGGACTTTCCTTCCTACTTGATACCAAGTGCAAAGAAGCCGCGCAAGGATCCTGCTTCTCGAGCTTCGCCGCCACCTCCAACATCAAGGAAGCGAAAAGCGGATACAAACGAATTGGAGCTTGATGTTGCGGGTTCACAAGATGTTTTAGCGAGCAAACATCAGTAAGTGTTTGCACGCAAACAATGAACTGTGACGCTGATCGCGCCGGTCCATACCTGTCTATGATGGGAAGATTGCGCTCCCAAGTATCGTACCACCGTTCAAAATGTCAGAAGCTGCAGCAGTTGCTTACGGCAGAGGAAAAGGTGACCGCCTTTTATCGCGAAAGCAAGCACCACGCATGTGTAAAGAAAATCGCAGCAGACGCACAGAAAGCAGATAAGAAGGCCGTGTTTCTTCTGCATCAAATAGAATTTTACGGAAAGAAGCGTGTAGCTTACCCTGAAGAGGTTGTTAGAGAGTGCGTGATATGGCGTTTTCTCTCTCCAAGAGGCTACGATCATGCTCGCACTTCAGGTCTTCTAACACTGCCAGCAAGGTGTACCCTTCAAAGGTACATGGGTCCAAGCCCAACAACATCGGGAATGAGCAATGCCATGAAACAGCGCCTGGTTCACGAGGCCTCACTGCTGAGCAGCAAACAGTATATGGCCTCATTAATAAAAGATGAGGCCAGCATAAAACCAAAGTGCATCTATGATAGGAAGGCTGATGCAGTCTTCGGTCTCAAGGACAAGCCAGACAGCAGCATGGCGAACCCACCGAAAGAAGTCCTTGCCAACAGAGTCCTCTGCTTTGTTCTGCATGGTACGACGAGTCGGTACAAAATTCCGTGCTCCTACTACTTCACGAAGCAGCTAAGTGGTAGAGACCTCTTTGTATGTACGAAGGAGGTGATTGCTGCTGTGGAATCATGTGGCTTCGTCATAGTTCGCATTGTCACTGACAATTATTCGGCAAACGTAACGATGTTTAAGCTCATGGGAAACGGAAGCCTGAAGACGGTTGTAGATCACCCACACGAAACTAACCGCGTTATCAAGAATGTTCCATGTGTAATCAAGAATGTTCCAAGAATGTAACCATGTACTCAAGAATGTTCGAAACCAGTTCCGGGAACGTCAACTTAATGATGGCACAGGTGTCATTAGTGGTGTGTTCGTGCAGAAATTATACGAGCATCAAAAGCGCTCGACTGTGAAGCTGGCACGAAATTTGACGAGGAAACATGTCTACCCTTCCAACTTGGAAAAAATGAATGTGCTGCGAGCGGTTCAAATTTTCTCTCCTCAGATTTGTGCAGCCATAGTGCACCTTCAACAAAATTCCACTGGTGGCGCCCGCGATATTAAGGACGCAGGTTCTACCGTTTGCTTCATGAAGGCCATGAAAAAATGGTTTGACATTCATCACACTTCTTTCAATGGAAGCGGCCACAAAGCTCCCATTTCTAGGAGCGATGACAGTCGGCTACTGTGGCTGCAGAATGATTTCACTTCTTACGTGGAGAAAATACAGGTGAATTCCATAGGATCAGTGAATGATGGTTTCACTAACGAGACATACCAAGCCTTGCTTTTCACAACAAAGTCAACTGTGGAGACAACGCAGTTCCTTCTGGAGCACGGTGTTAGTTATGTCCTAACAAAAAAATTGAACAGCGACCCCACCGAAGCGATTTTTGGTAAGGTGAGATCAATGTGCGGTGGGAACTACATGTTGGATGCTAGAGCCGTCACCTCTGCTCAGGACCATATTGTTAAGTTAAAGTTCGCAAAGTTAAAAGAAATCAAAATATCAGATGTTGAAGTTGAGGAAGAGGCCACGAAGCTATCAGAGACATTTGATGAACACCTGAGGTCTTTGCTAGAGTACACGGCTTCTCCGTCTCCATCTGTCACCTACTCCGGTCTGGCATACCTTGGTGGCTACATCGCCAAGCTGATTACAGATCTTGGATGTGACTCTTGTGCTGCGTTGTTGACAACAAATAACAAAGATCACCCGCTGTATAAGCTACTACGAGGCCAAGACAGGAGCGAACTACATTATCCAAAGCCTGAGTTTCTAGCCCTTTTGGACAAGATAGTGTTTTTTTTTGCGATAAAGCCTCCGAACACCTGCCACGCAGGAATGTACTAGAAGTACTCGAAAGAGCAGTTCAGCCCTATTTAGAACGCGCTCCCATCTTGAGCTGCCCTGAAGGCGTTGACGACAGCCATGCGAGACGATCCGCAAATCTAATTGCCGAGAAGTTTCTGAGGATACTCCTTGTAAATCACTCAAACAAACTGACTGACGAAAACGACAAGCCTTCGGCCTATGTACACAAGCGGCCAAGGAAACACTTTAGATTGTAGTTGTGAATGAGACACATTTGTGAGCTACTGTGTCCGCAAGACTTTTCGCCTGAAAGTATGGCAACCATTGTACCATTGTAAGTGTAAACTACCAATTATGATTTATTTTCATTCCTTAAAATGCATATGCGTTTGATTGTGGAGAGCCGTTCCCCCGGCGCATGCATCTCCATCTTCCCCAGTGAACTTAAAGAAGCGCGATGTATTAATACGGTTACACTGCATGTATTCATAAGAAGCCTAGATGAACCATTTACGCATCCTCAACAACTAGGCGACTTATTCTTGAATGCACGGTAAGGTAAGAAGGGCGCCCGACCCACTCTTCCAGCGTTGCGCGCGCTGCACAGATCAGCTGGGAACAACTGAGCAGGGTTAAAGTCCCTATATAAGAAAAGTACCGCCATCTACTCTTTCCTCCGCCGCCTCCTCTCCTAAAGCGCTTGTTTTTTTTCTTTACTTTTTGCTTGCGAAAGCCAAGTCGACGGTGGCGCACCTAGAAAGTCCACGTTGAAGCTTTCAGGCCGGGCGCGCGCCGCTGCCGCCGCCGGCGACTGCGGCTGCGCAGAGGACTTTCAACATGGCTCTGAGGCGGAAAAAAAGAAAGTATAAAGTGAAAAGCGCGCGCTATCATCGTCCAATCGGAGATACAAGAGAGAGAGAAGCGGCGTTTGTCAAAGGATGGCGGTACTTTTCTTATATAGGGATTTTAAGCAGGGTAAGCAGGGTAAGCAGGGTCGGGTCGCAGCGCCCCCCTCCAAGCAGCGGCGATAGGCATGAACTAGCCCCGATGCGAAGGCCGTAAGAAGCGAGCGCGCGCGCCAGTCGAGCCCGGCCGTGGTCGGGCGCACGCCGCCGCCAGCGACTGTGGCTTCGCAGAGTGACTTTCAACGTGGCTCTGAGGAGGAAAAACAAAATATAAAGAAATGAACGCGGGGGCTATCATCGTCCAAACGGAGATACAGGGGACAGAGAAGCGGCGTTGATCAAGCGATGGCGGCATTTTACTAAGGTATAGAGACTTTGGACGTTACGCTGCTGCAGGGCCGCTTCCACCGCTGGCGGTTGCCAGACGTCCTACTGGAAATAATTCAAAAACAATACAATGCCTCCATGACGTCACTGATGAGGTCTGAAGGGAGAGGGCATGCAGCTGGGAGGAGGCGGTGTGCCGCGGAGGCCCTCCATTCCCAATTCTCATGCACCCGGACTGTGTTCGTGCTCTCTTGCAGGTCCGCTGGCCGCGCGGCCGCATTGCCCAAATCGCGGAGCAAAACCCGCTGAAGTGGGCCGTGTTTAGGAAGCGCTGTCTTCCTGCCGCGTGTACCTTGCAAGTTTCGATTCATTTAAGCGAAGCTTTATAGGCTCACAAGTGTCGGCTGTGGTGGTGGTGGTGGTGGCTCTGTCACGCTGAAAAGTGGGCCGATTGTGGCGATAGTGCAGAAAGGGTCAAAGCACATGCCCCTGCCGTGTGGGCTGTTGCGGCGATGGTTACTCGAACCTCGACCGGCGTTACTACTGGATAGCGTGGCGTAGTCGTTAGGCTGCAGGCGTCCGGTAGACCATGGCGACCAGGCAGCGGCGAGACAATTTGTAGTGCGAAACTTGCACTGTTTATTCCACGGTTGGCGAAGGATATAAAAGAAGAAAATAATAATCAAAAATACATTGCGGTGCCATTTAAGTAGGCCCGCTAAAATCGAACGCGGCATTTTGCTCACGTCAACGTCACGTGACATGTACTGAGTTTGGTCGGTGATTGGCGGCTGTTCCCTCTCCCCTAGGCGACGTTGCACGTGCTTGCCTCCGCTTGCGGGAACCCATGGTTCACGCTTCGTTCGCCGAAAGGACTCACCCCTACAGTCGCACAGTTCGCGGAAGCGGCCCTCCCTCCTGTTACCCGCACACACAAAAGGGCCCGTAATCACTGCGGGGCGCCCGCCAGACCGGAACCCACTCGAGACATCCATACAAAGTGAGGGATCCATCCTCCGTCTCGATTTATTTGTTTATTTATTTCATTTATTTATTTTTGGAACCCTCAAGGTACATAGTAGTACATTGCAGAGGGGAGGAGCGAGAATACAATGCAAGAGTAAGAAATACAGGAGTAGATCTAACAGTTCCAAGTGCAGGCAAAGAAAAATAATAATAATTGAAGAAGGTACTATTTACATACCAACCGGAAAAAGAAAACACTCACAGAATACGAAGTTTTCAAGTACGCAACGAAGTATGTAATTATACCGTTTGGTATCGTACATTACCTTATGTTAATTAGTGCATTGGTAAAACGAGTGCGGTCACTGATGCTTACTAATAGTGCAGGCAGATTATTGCAGTCGATCGAAGTCTTAGGAAGGAATGATTGTGAGTACGCGACGGTATTATGACGTGGCGCGTCTACTTCATGTACGTGATCACGACGAGCTGAATAATGAGGCGCTGGGTGGACCCAATTTAGCGAGGAGATGCGTTGTGGTAGTAGACCTTGTGGAAAAGGGAAATGCGCGATTCCTTTCTGCGATGAGATAATAATGGGATTTGAATGGTTCTCTTCACTAATGTAACACTAGCAGTGCGATGGCAGTTAGCTAGGATGAAACGAACAGAGCGAGTTTGTACTGATTCCATTTCGTTAATTAATGTGACCTGGTGACGATCCGAGAGCGATGAGGCAAATTCCAACTGAGGGCGGACGGAAGTTGTGTACAACTGTCGTTTTAATGAAACAGGTGCAAGCGAAAAATTTCCCTTCAAGTATCCTATAGGGCGGTAAGCTTTAGATATTACCTATTGTACATGCTGCTTCCAAGAAAGATCGTTAGTAATATGAACGCCAAGATAATGGTAGGATGTAACGGAGTGAAGGGGGCAGTCATTGACGGCGTAGGTAGGGGAAGTTGCGTTAGAACGGGAAATGCGCATAGATTTGCATTTAATCTTGTTGATCTCCATGCACCAAGTTATGCACCAATCATGAATGGTATTTAAGTCAGATTGAAGGGTTGTTATATCAGAAGCATCAGTTATTTTGCGATATATAACACGGTCGTCAGCGAATACACAAGTTTGGGAGGAACGTTATCTGGTAAATCTTTAACATATATTAAAAATAAAAGTGGACCAAGGACAGAACCTTGTGGAACACCGGATTCAACTGGAGCCATGTTAGATGTGGAGTCATTAGTTACAATAAATTGCAAACAAGACGAAAGGAACGATTGGATCCAGCTAAGTATTCCCGGGTCAATATTTAGTACGCTTAGTTTGTGTAGGAGCAATATGTGTTTAACCCTGTCGAAACCTTTCGAAAAATACAATTATATGCAATCAGTCAAAAAAACACTATCAAGATATACATGTAAGTCATCAGTAAAAGATTCCAGGTGAGTCCCACAAGAAAAGAACTCACGAAAGCCATGTTGACTATTAGAGAAAAAAATTGTTTTCTTCAAGAAAGTTGACAAGTTAAGAAAATATAGTGTGCTCCATTATTTTGCACGGTACTGAAGTAATAGACATAGGCCTGTAGTTAAGAGAATTGTGAGTTTCACCAGATTTGTGAATCGGAATATTTTTTGCTGTTTTCCAGTTATGTGGCAAGGATGAAGACTGGTACGCCTGTGAAAAAATGCTCTCTAAGATGATAGAGGAATACTCACTAGTATATTTTAGAAATTTTGTGGTGATGTTGTCTATCCCGCAAGAAGACGTAAGCTAGAGACTGTATAACATTTTTTAAGCCAGTAGAAGTAAAATTTATGATATCCATAGGTAGAAAATTGATGCGCGATAGCTTTGGAAGTTCGTGATCATGTCATGTAGGTGTGAAAGCTTATATAAATGCAATATTTAGAATCGTAGCACAGTGCTGCCGAGGTACAGGTTCGCCGAAAGACGTTCTAAGTGATTTATATTTTGATTTACTAGGCTTTACTACATAACAGAAGCGTTTTGGATTATTTATAAGCATGTTCGGGAGAGTAGTGTTGAGGAATAAAAATGTAGTATTCTTTATCGCAGATACGTAGGCCGAGGCAGCTTCTTTGTAAGTAGACCATTTAGCCTGGCTTTGCATGCACTTAGCTGTCCGACAAAGACGTTTTTTGTCGCCTAGATAGGCGTTTCAAAGATTTAGTATACCACGAAGCATTGTTGTTCGAAAAAATGCATCTCGTCGGAATAAATTGGTTGACTGGATCATGAATTTTTTTTTCTTCTAATATATTCCAGTTATTATCAAGTGAGCGCTCGGCAACATCAAGCAGAAAATTATCAAGAAAGAGAGCAAGTTCGTTGTTGAAAGAGGTGAAGTTACCGTTTTTATAGTCACGAATAGTTTTAAGACTATTGTGAGACGGTAGATTTGACAGGCTAATGGAAAAATGTAAGACGTCGTGATCACTCAAACCGGAGCATGGATAATTGGGCATGGTTTCTCGATCCTCCTTTTTGCACAGGGCGTTACACGGCAATCGTAACAGAGCCGATCCTGAGGATAGTGTAGAAAGGGTCCAAGCCCAATAGCACATACCAGGGACATAAAAGAAAGGGAGAAAGAGAGAAAGAAAAAGAGAAAGAAAGAACGAGAGAAAGAGAGAGAGAGAGAAAGAGAGAGCGAAAAAATGAAAATCACCAGCTCTTCCCCTGTCAAGAAAAGGGGGTAAGCAAAGGTTCTCGTGTGTGCACTTGACCTACTACTTTACTTTCGCTTTCCTACTACTTTTCGTTTGCTTTCCGTCTACTTTTGTTTCCCTTTCGGGCAACTTTTCCTTCCGTTGCTTTGTACATTTCCTTTCCTCGATGTATACATTTAACCCTTTCCCTACCGTAGAGAAGCTGAGCGAGTCCACACAGTTTGTACCACTCCCACCGAAGACGAGCTGGGCTTGTCCACGCTGAAACAAGCGCTTACGCACTGCTGACCTCAAGCTCCCCTGGTGAATTTTGCTTAGTTCTATTTGGCTTCAACAGTAGCGCAGTAACAAAAAAAAAAAAAAAAACGCGCTCAAAGCTTGCATCTTGGCCGAAAAACGTTTAGATGCTGGTAACGGGGATTTAAAAATGGCGCCCTCCGCTTTGGGTGCGCATGGCTGCAATGGCTCCGCTCCGTGAAAAAGGCAAAAAAAAAGGTGTGTTTGCGGATGTTTCGTTGGACTCGGACAGTGAAGAACAAGTTGGTTCTTCTCCGAGAGTGGCAGCGAGGATACTGAACAGCATGAATGAACCTTTATTTCCCTTTTTAAGCATGACTTCTCGGAATCATCGGATTCTGATGACAACAGCATCTCAACGTGTCGGCAGTGGATGTCGACAGATGTAAAGACCCCCCCCCCCCCCCATCACCGCCTCCTAGGTATGCTTTCACGGCGGCGCCCAGCATAAAGGTACGCATGACAGAGGATGGAAACTGTGCGCGCTATTACTAGTGCAGTGCAGTGAAACCAACCCTCTCTCTCCATATTTAAAAAAAAAATATTTTGCCTGTATCTTACAAATAAAATGTCTTAAGGGATATATTTTTTTTCAAGATAAGTAGAAATCATTAGGCAAATAAAAAACCTGTATATTTGTATTATTTTTGGTGAAAAATCTTCGTAGAGATAGGGTTAATAAACGTTCATGTTTTATTATCGTGACATGTCGTGAACATTACGTTACCCTGACGAAGGTAAGATACGCACATGACAAGCTTCGCTTATCCCCGTTTGCTCAGCAGGGGAAGCGCTGGTGAATTTTTTTAATATCACAGGGGCATCGCTCATATACTACAGCGCCAAGCAATTATAATGAGAAATATTTATACAGCAAACCGTTGTTAGCTACGAATATCAGCTATTAAAATGTTACATTTCGTCGTTTCGTGAAAGTAGTCGCTTTTAAATTCCTAACTCGTGGTTGATTTAGGGCTACGGTTCAAATAGTGCACTAAGTGCAGGGGCACTAGCGAAAAGAAAATAACTGTCTGGCACCATCAATCGTTAATTGTGTTCGTGTGTTGTGAAGTGGATCAACTAAAGCTGGCCGATTTCTCAGTCGGCCAAAACTCAAGACAAATAAAAGTCGAACGTTTTCATTTTGTTCACGCATTTCGTACTGGAAAAATACTGACCTCACGCAGTGCGAAAGTGTCAATCTACAGAAGCAACTTTCATTCACAACGGAAACTTGTACATAATTAGCGAACGTCGTTTCCAGAAGATCCAAACTATTTCTAAAATTATTAACCACCACAGCTACGTCTTTCTTTTTTTTTTTTTATCTTGGCTGCGCATGTCGACAAAGACTGAACAAAATGTATATTGCAAGTGTTTCACCGGCAGCAGATAAGCTGCCGTCACGACGAATGAGTTGAGCGATACTGCCCTTGAGTCAGTCCACCCAGGCTTGCACAGAACTGGTTTACTCATGCAAAATGAGTATCTGCTCAGAAAATAGAGTGAAATACTTGTGCTTACCTGTGGTCATTAGGAAACCTGAAAAACTTCGCAGAACTGGAAATCCCGGTGTTAGAACCCCACAGAGCCACACAAGACATGCGATGTCGCGATTTAGCCATTTTCGTCTAATGCTTTGTTGGCCTGTTTTCCTGCGTCTTTCATTCCTTGCAAGCCTGATCAAATTTATCTCTCTTATCTTTCCCATCTTCATTCTTGACACGACAACCGAAGCAGGTGACCGAGCGCGATCCGACTTGTGATATCGCTGAGCGAGTGGCAAGGGTGAGCGGAGGCAATCTAAAACCCCTATATAAAAAAAGTAGTGGCACTCTCCTCCTCCGCCTTCCCTCCTCCTCGTTTCTCCTCTCTTTCGCGCTCCTTTTTCGACCGTTGCGCCGCCTACACCGATTGAAACACGTGCACTTGTTTATCTTTCACCGCTGATCAGATTCGACGATCGCCGACTGTGTTCGTCGCTATCGTCGTGCTCCTCGCCAGTCGGTAGACGCTTCTCGGGCGAAAATGGCGATGGAGCGTGATCGTAAACAAACGCAGCCAGCGCCCGGGGGCTCGACGGTCCACGTGATGCCATTAGGCTCTCCGCCATGCGGTCGCTCCCCGTGAAAGCGCGCGTCCCTCGCCCTCGCGCTCTTTCACTCGCGCATACAGCATACAGCAAATGAGATTTTTTTTTCTACAGCCGGACGCGACAATCGAAGAGTGAGCCCTTAATAGCTTCGCTGTGAAACAATAATAGCAAAAGGAAAGAAAACACATACTTCCACATACCCCGGAGCACCTCGTACAATAGGTACGAGGTGCTCCGGGGTATGTGGAAAGGTGTAATGGTTCCAGGGCTTACATTTGGAAATGCGGTTGCTTGCTTGAAGTCGGGGGTACAATGAGGACTCGATGGCAACCAAAAGTCAATGGGACGCCTCGCATTAGGCGCTCACGGGAAGACTACTAATGAAGCCGTGCAGGGTGATATGGGCTGGACAAGTTTTGAAGTAAGGGAAGCTCAGAGTAAAATTGATTTCGAAAAAAATTAAATAATGGGGTTTTACGAGCCAAGACCACGGTCTGATTATGAGGCACGCCGTAGTGGGGGAACCCGGAACTTCGGACCATCTGGGGTTCTTTATCGTGCACCTAAATATAAGTACACGGGTGTTTTCGTATTTCGCCCCCATCGAAATGCGGCCGCCGTGGCCGGGTTTCGATCCCGCGAACTCGTGCTTAGCAGCCCAACACCATAGCCACTAAGCAACCACGGCGTATAAAAATTCATTTTGAAGAGCGACTGAGAAATATGGAAGAAAGTAGATGGGGTGCAAGAGGTGTTCAGGTATTTGTATAGGAAAAACATTGACTCACCGTTGAGGAAATGTACTGGAAGTTAACCAGTAACTGTGCGAACGGTATGGTCAGCAACGCGGTAACAAATGTCGTCAAACGCAAAGTGAGAGAGGCTGATACGTCGTGGGTAGCGGCAATGGAAAAGAAACCTGCTATGACTAACTACCTCAAAGAAAAAAAAAAACGAAATCAGGAAAGAAACAATTTATGATGACTCGAAGGGAAGATCCTTACTTTTCAAAGCGAGACAAGGATGCCTTAGAACACGTAGTTATAAAGCGGGGTATACCAACGACGAAGACGCATGTGCTTGCTGCGGTATAAAGCTAGGGAAACGATGTAAGATGTTCATTGGAATGTGAATAAATCTACCCAGCTGCTAGTCGAGGCTCCTCTGACCTCCTTGAATCCCTTGGTGGCATCAATCTGACGATGGACATCGACACAGGATCGCCACTCTGTGTAATTCCCAGGGCAGTTTATGAAACGTTCCGTCAACGATGGCCGCAGCTGCAAGATGCACAGATAAAGTTGTCATGTTATCTCGGCAAGCTTCCGGTGCTTGGAGTGCTCAAGATGAATGTTCCTCACCAATCTTCGGCAGTAAACTGTAGCCTAACGGTTCTGAATTGTGACGGCCCGAGCCTTTGTGGGCGGGATCTCTTGCAGAAATTGGGTGACGAAGGCGTCCCTGTAATACACGTGAAAGAAACAAGCACGTCTGCTTCGCCGTCCGCAGCACTACTGGAGCGCTACGCGGAGCTGTTCGCGGACGGAACTGGACTGCTGAGAGGCCCACCGGCCCGACTACACGTCGAAGACGGAGCAAACCCCAAGTTTTAGAAGGCAAGGAAGGTTCCATTTGCACTTCGCGAAAAAGTGTCTCAAGAGCTGGACAGGTTAGTTGCGACGGGCATAATCTCCCCTGTGCCTCATTCTGAACGGGCTACGCCCATAGTACCCGTGCTGAAAAAGGACGAGACAGTGCGGATTTGCGGTGATTTTAATGTCACCTTGAACCCCGGGTGCAAATTGGAACAATGCCCATTGGGGATTATAGATGACATATTTGGTAATCTCTGTGAGGGAGAGATGTTCAGCATTCTAGACCTCCGAGACGCTTATAATGAAATCCCGCTTCACGACGACTCCAAAAAGCTGGCGGTCATTAACACCCAGAAGGGACTATTCTGCTACAATCGCTTACCCTTTGGCATAGCGTCGGCACCCACTATATTTCAACGCAAGATCTAGGAGGTGTTAAAGGGTCTGCCAGGTACCCAAGCGTACCTAGATTATGTGCTAATAGCATACACCGCCGGGGACCAGAATGCTAACGTCGAAGTGGTGCTTCATCGTTTCAAGGAGCATGGTATCATGCTTCGTGCCGACAAATGCAGATTTCCTGAGCCATCAGTAACCTATCTTGGTCACCGTATCGACGCAGAGGGATTGCATCCGCTAGAAAAAAAATTTTGACGCTATAAGGCTAGCTCCGGTCCCACGAAACGTCACCGAATTGCGGTCAATTCTTGGCATGATAACATTTTACAACAAGTTTTTGCCGAATCTGTCTACGTTGCTCGCGCCGTTATATCAGCTTTTAGAGAAAGCAGCAAAATGGGTTTGAGGCAACAAAGAAGAGCGAGCTTTCGAAGAGGCCAGGAATGTGCTGTGCGCTGCACCGGTCTTAACGCATTTTGACCCAAAACGGGAGCTACTCTTGGAATGTGATGCTTCGCCGCATGGCGTCGGAGCGGTGCTTTTTCATCGCATAGATGGCGAGAACAGACCGATTGTATTTAGATCTCGGACATTGACCGTAGCCGAAAGGAAATACTCCCAGATCGAACGCGAGGCCTTAGCGCTGGTGTACGGAGTTACTCGGTTCCTGAATTACCTCCTGGGACGTGAATTCACGCTGGAACACTGATCACCGCCCCTTGCTAGGCCTTATGGGGGCAGATCGCCAGACCCCGGCTATGGCCGCTGCAAGAATTCAAAGATTTGCTCTGTTGCTGGGAGATTACAAGTATAAATTGATGTTTAAACCTGGTAAACTGATGCTCAACTCCGATGCACTGAGCCGTTTGCCAGAAATGTTGCAGGCGCCGGAACCAGCAGTTGAAGAATGCGATGACGTGGTGCTCGCCATCGACGGATGGGACCATCCCGCGGTGTCACACCAGGAGTTGAAAGCACTGACAGCATCAGACGAGATGCTATCAAGTGTTTGCCGGTATGTTATCGGGGGTTGGCCGTCACCACGCCCTGTAGGAAACGTGGCACTGTCCGAATACTACAAACGGCAACACGAGCAGCGTTTACATGAATGCGACAGAATGCGACAGTAGCGCATCACATTTCCTAGCGCATCACGTGTAATGCGATGCGCTAGCGTTTACATGTAGCGCATCACCCCTGGTGCGCATGGTGGCGGCACACGCACATTGAACGCAAAAGCAGCGCTTGCAGACGCTTCCGGCGTCACGCCACGAAGCAGCTCGGCGAGCGCCCAGCAGATCCACAGCAAATTGTATTTCCTATAATTCCTAATGCGCTTTAATCGCGTTTACATGCATTGCGAAAGTCGACTTACGCGTCTCAATCCACCCCTGCCTGGACGCATTAATGCGACGCGCTTTCCTAGGCGCATTATCCCGTTTACATGGATGCGATGCACTAGAAAATTAATGTGATGCGATGCGATGCGCCAGTTGTCGCGTTCATGTAAACGCGGCTACGAATTGTCCGTGGAAGGAGGGTTACTGTTCTGGGGTCATCGGGTAGTAATCCCCAAAGATGCTCGTGGGAGGTTGTTCAAACTGTTACACGAGGCCCACCAGGCAGTCTCAACCATAAAGACAGTTGCAAGGTCTAGTTCTGGTGGCCCGGTCTTGACAAAGCCATTCAACGTGTCGGGGATGAATATCGCAGCTGTGTAGAAGCTTTACCCATGCCACCGACACAGGAGCCTGTAAGCTGTCCCAGTATGAACGGAGAAATGGTCGCGACTGCACATAGACTTCGCGGGGCTCGTTAATAACACCATGCTTCTAGTTATTCTGGACTCGCATAGCAAGTGGAATAGAAGCTATACCGATTGCGCGAGGCCACTGCTAAGAACACCGTTAAACGCTCTTAGGACTTGTTTAGCAAGATTCGGGGACTGCCTCATACCGTGGTCTCAGATAACGGCACACCATTTACCCGCGTCAGAGTTTGACCGTTTTATGGTACGAAACGGTATCACGCACATTCGCACGCCGCCTTATCGTCCATGAGAGCAATGGATTGACAGAGCGTGCCGTCAGAATTATAAGGGGACGGTTAAAGAAGATGACTGGAGTGGATCTCGGGATTGCCTTGGCTTAGATTTTGTGCAAGTACCGGAACGCGCCGCAGCCTTCGGGGTTGTCTCCATCGGAATCGCTTTTGGGGTACACGCTGCGGACGAGACTAGACATTGTGTTTTGCAGCCAGGAACCAGACAAACATCGGTGGAACAACCCACGACGACACTACCTGAAGTTTCGCCCCTGGCGACACCGTCTACATCCGCAACTAGGGAGTCGGGACAAGTGTACACCTGGTAAAGTCAAGTCTACCACAGGTGCCCGGTTGTGACGGGGTCATTACGGATGAAGGTTGTGGTTCGCAGACCACCCAGATCAAGTGCGCAAGCGTTCTGCCGACACATCCGGGACCCCATCCGCCGAACCCCAGGAGACCCGATGCCCACAGAGGAGAGGGCGCTGGATTCCAGTACCACGTCGGACGGCTCAGAAGCCCCGCCCCAACTGCGGAGTTCCACTCGTACGAAGAAGCCGGTAGAGCGCTACGGTTATTAAGGGGAAAGGAATGTTATCACTTACGTCAGCCGAATCGGCATGCGGCAGCTGCCCTTGCGCCGTGTGCCACCTTTTCTTCTTTCCCACCTCCTCCTCCCCCCCTTTTCTATATATTTCCGAGACGACAATAAAACGTCGCATTATTCCTGGAAACGCTGTCTGATTTCCTTCCGGATGTACGGACTTTCCCAGCGGCTCGGCAACATTAGGAAAACTAATAAAGGTGCAGGAATAAAATAAAGTCCAAGGGCGATAACATCGTTCCCACGCCGCATGCTGTATATGCGAGTGAAAGCGTGCAACGGTGAGCCCAATCGCGCACAAGGGAGGAAAGCGGGAAGGCAGCGCGGGAGGGATGAGGGGGGGGTGTTGTACTTCGGTAGCAACTGCGTAGTTTTCGCAGCAGCACGCGCCGCATCTTGAAAACTATCTGCAGAATAGAAGACTTCAGGGTCGGTCGACTCGCGGTCGGCCTGCCGCCGCTTGCGTTGTGTGCTCCGTCCTTCTCGCCAGGCGCTCGGCAACTCGATAACGAGACGAACGCGGTACCTCCATAGGGCGCACACAACGCGTAGCAACTGCCAGAAGAGGTCAACCCAGTGCGCTTCGTCTACCCTCGTCCTCTGGGAAGCTTTGCCTCAATTATCCTTCCCCGCTTCGCTCAACGCTACCTAGACAGTTCGCTAGGTGGCGTTGGTTTGCCGCACACTCCGAAGAAAGCTATAGAAAGAAGACTGGAAAACAGCGATTTAGGATGTGATTTATCCTACATGCGTAATGGACAAATGGTGCAACAGAAGTCCCTCGACTTATGTACGCAGACGACATAGTGCTACTAGCGGACAGTGCAAAAGATATACAGATACTTGCGATTATATGTGGCAACGCAGCGACAAATCTATGCCTTAAGGTTAGCACAGAGCAATCAGGAATTATGATGTTCAATGAAGAGACGAGTAATTACGTGGTGTCAGTTCAACAGCACGTCATACCCATAGTCAAGTAATATAAGTACATCGGTGTATACATAAACGAAGAAAAATAATTACTCAAGGAACCACCAAGATAATCTGAAAATAAAGGGGAAGCGGAATGCAGCAATAATGAAACACAGAGCACTGTGGGGCCTCACTAAGTATGAGATGGTGTGTGTAATCTGAGAAGAGGTAATCGTGTCAGCGCTAACCTTCGCAAATGCCATTCTATGCTTACAGTCGGATATCTTTTTGGGGTTGGAAGTTAACTAAGATCAGTAGGCCGGTTGGCTTTGGGAGCCCGCGGTAATACCACATATGAGGCAGTGCAGGGTGACACGGGTTGGGCCTCTTTTGAAGTCAGATAAGCACAGAGCAAAATTAGTTTTGAAGAAAGGTTCAGGAACATGGATGAAATAAGTGGGCGGCTAAAGTGCACAAGTATCTGTACCTGAAAAGCCTGGAGACAGAATGGAGGAAGAGTTCACGGAAGTTGGCAACCACGTACAGGATAATTGAAACTGTAAATAGACAACCAGCAGTCATCAGAACGAAAGTGAGAGAAATAGAGGCATTGAATGGGATGCAAGGAACGGAAAGAATAACGAGCATGGAGATTTACAAGAACAAGAAGAAATTAAAAGGGATAATCTGTACGATAACACAAAGGTTCGAGCCGGTTGAGGCTCGAGGCGGTTGCCTATGGACCAAAACATACCGCAGGAAAAATTATTCGGCACTCAATGAGGCATGTGTAGCTGCACTAAAGATCCGGAAAAACATCAGCACCACCTAATTGAACGCGAAGGGATTCACCCCGCGAGAACTGGAAGTAACGTACGACTTCCAGAAGCGCTTGGGTTTAAAGTGGAAAGAAACATCAACAGATCAGCCGTAGAGATAGCAAGAGGCGATTAGAGTAGTGCTGGAAAAAAAAGCGCGGAAAAATATTGATGCGACCTGTTCTTTTTAAAATCATAGCTAGCGGTACAAGGTAAATGTTGAAAAAAGAAAGATTAATGAGAGGTATACAAAATGCTAGACAAAGAACATGCACAGTATACCTGATTGAATCAAGCAGGCTAGGTGCTATTTGTCAGTTTCAAAGGGGATGCATTAAATCATCATCAATCATTATTTCCGCGCTCCCCTTCGTACTTTTACCCGGCGCGCGATTCTCTCTTACACCTCAAGGCGCCTTACTCCTCCGCTTCCTTCGCGGCCTTCACACCGCCTCTCGTCAGCGGCTTCACACTACCCCTCGAGGGCCCTCGGTGCGCCTAGCCATTTACGCTTCAGCGTAAGAGGATTGAGCACATGGGTCCACCCAGAGGGTAAAACAAGAAACCGAATGGTGTTTTCTGCTAGTCGTCGCTCGGAAAAAAAGGAGGATGTGCTCCGCACCTACATTGACAGTGGTCAGCTTATCAGCAGGTCATTAGTGAAGGAGTGATTATGGCTATAGCCTACTAGTACCTCGCAAAACTAGAATATGGAACAGTTTGATTGTCTATATGCAGGAGCAGTCTACTGGCAGGGTCACTTGGCCAAAAACTCTCGCGCATACACAACTTTTATCACACCAGCAGGGAGGCTCCAGTTCTTGACACTTCCCTTTGGAATCTCCACGGCACCAGAGTTCTACGAACGCGGGATGCTCCGCGTGCTGGAAGGGCTAGCCGGTATGAGTTGTCTGCCAGGCATCATTGTCTCAGAAAAGACAATGGAAGAACGCGATGCCAATTTACGGCGTTTGCTAAAGAGGCTGGAAGATACAGGCGTTACCCTTAGAAGTGACAAGTGCCCATTTTGTCACACCGAAGTCGCATTCCATGGGCATGTTATTTCTGCAGCAGATGACAGCCCCAACCCGGGCAAGGTCAGGCCCATCAAACAACCTGACCCACTCACTGCCTGATGTGGCGCAAGTCAGGTCCTCATTGGGCTCCGCACACCATCTGGCAAAATTTTTCCCAGGCTTAGCCGACTTGACAAAGCCTTTCAGAGACTTGTTACGCGAAGTTGCTGAATGGCATGGGGTTCGGCTTAGAAAAGAAATATTTGGCAAAATCAAGGAAGATTTAAGCAGGACGCCAATCCGCACCCACTACGATGCTCGACTGCTTCACACAGTAACCGGGACGTATCTTCATACGGTCTCCGGGTAGCAATACTACAGCAGTCACAAGAAAGGCTCATATCAGTACCACATGCATCGCAGTTCCTCTTAGAGTGAACAACGTTGTGCCCAAACTGAAAAGGAGGTACCGGAAATCACGTGGGCTTGTGAACAATTTCAAGCCACAACCTGCTAGGATTCTTCAGTGCCACAACAGTGCCGGCATGGCGATACTGAGCGACCACGCGCCTCCTAAGCAGCCGTTAAGGTGGCGGTAACATACCACAAGCCCCTAGTAGCGCTACTGACGACTTAAGCCCTCGCACTCAAGGTTTCAGGATGCGTCTTCGACAGTGCGACTACACCATCTCCCACACTTCAGTCAACAAGTTGCACACAGCTGACCCTTTTTCGCGCAAGCCATCAGGGAAGCCAGTTGACGATGACGAAGGAAGAAATCTCGAGACTACAATGCGCGTGTTTGCAGAATGAACATTTGAGCAGATCCTGCTTCGAACAAAATGCTTTACAAAATTAGGGCAAATGCCAAGACAGATGAACATCCTACAGAGTATTCTCCTTCTGGACCACCCCAGGGCCGACTTGCTTCGGCTGGAACCTGACCTGAAGCGCTACTATGAGGTGGTGAGCGAGGTTTACCTCGTCAGTAACCTGCTTTTCAAAAGTGGCAGAATGCTCCTGCCTGACCTAATGTAGAAGTTCTCGAGAAATCGCGTGGTGGCCACTGGGGCACAATGAGATGCAGAGCAAGGACAAGAGAGTGTATATGGAGGCCAATCACAGAGCAGCACGCAGAAGACCACGCGGAAAGATGTCCAACTTGCCAATAGCACAGAAGGCCAAGAACACATCACCAGCTTCTAATTCCACTGCCGGCTAGCCCATGAGATACAGTGGGCATTGATTTCGTCATTGTTGGAAGCGAAAAAGCACGTCGTACTTTCCGACTACTCCGGATTCTGCAATGTAGAAGAGCTGAAAAGGACAACCACTAAAATATCAATCGAGTATTGAAGGCAATTCGGTCTCCCGAGAACAATAGACAGACAACATAGCTCGCACTTCACGTCTGCGGAGTTCAAACAACTTTTAGGTTGTTGGGGAGCCGCACACAGACCGTCAAACCCCTACTATGCGTAGAATAACTGTATAACGGAGAGGGATGTGCAGGCAGCAAAGTAGCGTTTGATGAAGTCATCCAGTGAAGATGAAGCCCTGCTTGCCGATAGGGCTGCACCAGGCGTCAAAGGTTTTCTACACGAGTGTTTTGGGGCCATCGCCTGCACAGGACGGTACCAACCACACCAAGATTTCCACGAAAAGGAATGATAGCGCCTTTAGCCAACAGAAACAAGAGCGCAGAGTGCGCGCACAAAGGACATATGACACCAGACACGGAATAGTCCACGTATCGCGCCTGGTTCAGCTGAATGTACAGATACATTGAACTGGAGCTACGTCACATGGCGTAGTAAGACAGCCAGAACCGCAACCGAGGGCCTATGCAGTCGTCATTATCATAATGAGCCTATTTTGATGTCCACTGCAGGATGAAGCCCTCGCAGAGCGATCTTCAATCATCCCTGCCTTGCGCTAGCTGATTCCAAGTTGCTCCTTCAACTTTCCTAATCTCATCACCCCAGTTAATTTTCTGCCGTTCAAGACTGCGCTTCTTTTCCCTTGGTAACCATTCTGTAACTGGAATGGCCCACCGAATATCTACCGTACGCATTAGATGGCCTGCCCAGGTCCATCTTTTCTCTGTTAATGCCCAACAGAATATCGGCTGACCCCCGTTTGCTCTCTGATCCACACCGCTATCTACCTGTCTCCTAACGTTACGCCTAATATTTTTCTTTCTTTCGCCCTTTGTGTAATCTTCAACTTGACCTCGAGCTTCATTGTTGACTCTAGACAGACTCTAGAGGGTGACTGGCGATCATGAGTCCCTGTTTCCTTGCCAGGCTGTTAATAATAACATCACATTTGTCTTCTGCGTATTGATGTTCAACCCAACTCTTTCACTTTCTCGGTGAAGGGCCGCAATCATTTGTTGCAATTCATCTGGAGTGTTGCTGAGCAAGTCAATGTCATTTGCAAACCAAAGGTTGCTGAGATAGGTAGCGTGGCTGCTCTGGTACTGCGGAGGTCATTATGGAATTGTTCTGCGGCTTTTACTATATGATCGACATTACTGATGACATACCCTGCTTATCTTTACTGCATACATATTGATTTTGCATTGTCCTATGCCAAGTTTCCCTCTCACTGATTTCTTAGTGCGGCCGTATTTTATAAAATACGGCCGCACTAAGAAATCAGTGAGAGGGAAAAAAATTTAGGAAACAGTATACTGTTTCCTAAATTTTTACTAGTTATAATTCGAATGACCCTTACTTTCTTGTTGTTGATGAGTTTTGACAGTTGAGCGAATTCTACCTGTTCTCTTGAGTTAGACATTTCCATGCCTTTGTAGTACAAACGGACGAAGGACCAACAAGACGTACGGCGAGACACCTGCAGCTTCTGCCGAACTTGATCATCACAAGGAGTGGACTCGTTTGCAGGAGAGGAGGATGCCTGTAACTGTGAACCCTAACCTCTTAAGAAAGGGAGGTAGTGTGAGCGTCACCGAGCGCAGAACGCTAAGCGGCAAGCAAGCCAAGCGCAACGCCGAGAAGACCCCACCTTCCCTGAAACGGCCAGCAGAGGCGCACCACCTTGCGCCTTCGCACTGACAAGCCAGCCTAACAATGTACCAACTGAGTGCGTTCCATTACTCGTTACAGGCACCGACTACTACAGACTAACTTTGTCGCTGCGGTCAGACAATTAACAAGGCGCACCGAAAATGGGAACAAATCTAGGCGTGTCACTATATATGTGACTGCCGCTTCGGCTTCTACCAACTTATTACTGATCATATACACATGAAAACCAGCGATTTGAATATATATATATATATATATATATATATATATATATGTATACACGTGTTTATAAATGAGTCCGTCACCTTGTCCGCAATTGAAAGGGACGTCTCAAACGAAGTCACTCCTTCGAATCCACGGACAGAGTAGTTTGCAAAGTTGCAGCAGCCGTCCGCAAAGTACTTAAAGCGGGCGCCCATTGGATCGTGTTTGTACACACCTCGCCAGCACTCCTGCGAAAGAAATGAGGGCATTAGGATAAGTTTTAGGCTGTGAATAAACACGCGTGCCGTCAGTTTTGGTATAAGTATACCACTGTTTGTATTGCCATCTTTAGTTGCTGGGTGGTTTAGTCGTTTTTTTAACAGATGAACGCACTTGTGACGACCATTTCTGTCTAGGAAGGTTTTAAACTGTACTCCCGCTTATTTTATTGCGCACCCTTTATGAATATTTTTAGTCAAAAGGATCTACTTAAATACGAGTGTATTGGCCATCAACAATTGCTACGTTGGTCCCGGACATTCTCTTAGTATGATGAGGGAGCGCGGTGAACCACGAGAAGCAACGAAATTCCAAGGACGCAACATTCCTTTATTTGTTAGGGCATCATTGATGTCACTAACTGATCAGCGCTACGTATAGGTCATATTATTCTAAGAAACTATAGCGCCTGGTAAAGGCCGTGTACAAGAGAAGTTGTAACATCATTTAGCACGAATGCAATATGGCATTAAGGTGGCTGACTGGGCTAGTTGGTTATTGATACCGGTAATATACATAGCCAGAGAAATCTCAGGGACGAATAGCAGACGCGGACAAGTGTTATTGATACCGGTAATACACAGCGCGATAGCAAACACGGGGACGAATAGCAGACGCTGGACAAGCGCTTGTCCGTGTCTGCTATTCGTCCCCGTGTTTGCTCTCGCGCTGTGTGTTATCAACATGGCAGCTGTGCAAGAGGAAATTATGAACGTGAAGTAGGCACAGACAGCGTGCTGTGAACATCGAAAACTCATTTCACGCGTGTGTTTCTTTTTTCAATCTTCCTTGCTCGGGTGGTTGCTTCAATTGATCAGACAGTCTAGCGACATCATGATAGAGGTTGTACATCCAAGCATTTCGTGTCGATTGGCCTAGTGCGACACTTCCTCGTCAGAACTCCAACAATGTGTTATCTGCAATTATGCGGTTACAATCGTAAGACAAATTCTGATGGCGAATTTCGTTTACGCACCTGAAAGCATGAGCTTACTCATTTCACCTGCGGTCATAGGTGCGTGAACATAATGAGCCATTGAACATCTTAAGAGAAATCGGTCGGAAGCGCTTGCATTTATCGCCCTATTCAGTAACAGAAAGATTTAGCATAATGTAAGGTGCTTGCGTTAGCATTAGCGAGCGACGTAGCGCAAACGCTATCGTATCCTTCCGACCACTGCACAACGTTGTCTTTTAGAATAGCTAACGCAGACAGCTCCAACCCCACCTAGATGTAAAAGTCCACTAAAGAAAATAAAACGAAATGCACATCAAATGTGAATCGAATCCAATCATCATCATCAGCCTATATTTATGTCCACTGCAGGACGAAGGCCTCTCCCTGTGATCTCTAATTACCCCTGTCTTGCCCTAGCTGATTCCAACTTGCGCCTGCAAATTTCCTAACTTCATCACCCCACCTAGTTTTCTGCCATCCTCGACTACGCTTCCCTTCTCTTGGTATCCATTCTGTAACTCTAATGGTTGACCGGTTATGCATCCTACGCTTTACATGGCCTGTCCAGCTCCATTTTTCCGCTTAATGTGAACTAGAATATCGGCTATCCCCTTTTCCTCTCTGATCCACACCGCTAACTTCCTGTCTCGTAACGTTAGGCCTAACATTTTTCGTTCCGTCGCTCTTTGTGCGGTCCTGAACTTGTTCTCGAGTTTCTTTGTTAACGACCAATTTTCTGTCCATAACTTAGCACCGGCAGAATGCAATGATTGTGCACTTTTTTTTTCAACAACAGGTAAGAGGTTGTCTGGCGATCCTGAATTCTTGTTCCCTGCCAGGCTATTGAACATTATGTTTGTCCTTCTGACATATTAATCTTCAACCACACTTTTACACTTTCTCGGTTAAGGTCCTCAATCAGTTGCTGTAATTCGTCCCCATTGTTGCTGAATAGGACAATGTCATCTGCAAACCCGAGGTTGCTGAGATATTCACAATTGATTCTCACTCCTAAGCCTTCCCAGTCTAAGAGCTTGAATACTTCTGCGCACACAGTGAATAGCATTGGAGAGGTTTTGTCTCTTTTCATGACCCCTTTCTTGATAGGTATCTTTGTACTTTTCTTGTGGAGAACGAAGACAAATGTGCAATCTTTTTAGATATTTGACCAGATATTCACGTATGCCTCCTGTACTCATTGATTACGCAATGCTTCTATGACTGCTGGTGTCTGGTCTCTACTGAATCAAATGTCCTATCATAATCTATGAAAGCCATATAGAGGGGTTGATTGCACTCCGAAGATTTCTCTATTACTTGATTGATGCCATGGATCAGATCCAGCTTTATCTCCATGGTGACGTCACGGCCAAGCTGCGCCTCACCATTTGCCAGGCCGTGGCTGGTCGAAACCTGCAAAGCCGCCGCCAGAGGCGCCGGCTGCAGTCACGGTTACCGCGCGCCTTCAGCGTGAACGCGGGGAAACGAGGACAGCGTCGGCAGCAGCTCTGCGCGTTGCCTCGTTGGTGCTGCTACAATTTTTTTTCTCTCATTTTCTCTTTCTCTCTCCCGAGCATAGCGCGTGCCGCACGCATGCTCTCCATCCCTCTCCTTAACGTCCCATGTGAAGGCAACATGTGCACGGCACGTAGAGGAGGCGAAGCACACGCCACTTCGCGAGATGGTTGCATGGCAACGCGCGGTGACGACATCGTTCAGCGATGTTTTCGTACACGCGTTACTGACTGGCCGTCTGCTTAAACAGCTCCGCTGTTAAAAAGTACCATTATCAGCACTGGCTAGAGCGTCGTCGTCTTATTCCGCAGCTGGCTGGTGGGCGCCCCTCGGTTAGCGCTCGTGCCATTGGATACCGTTGGATGCCTACGCGCTGATCGCAACCGCAGACCGACCGGCATGTACAACAATCTCGGCTCCATGTGCGTGGTGGTTTGGCTCCCCGTGTGTGGCGATTTCCCGCCAGTTGTGCATTAGAACAGGTGTGAAAAGGAATGACTAACCTGACGGATTGGTCATGACATCAATAACATCAATGCTCGTCAGTTACGTCACGATTAACCATAAGAAAATCACATGTGGCGCATATGCGGGTATCAGTCAGACATATGCGGGTATGAGCCAGGGACAAGAAAGAAAGCAAGAAGGAAGGAAGGAAAGAAATAAAGAAAGAGATAAAGAAGGAAGGTAAGGAAGAAATCACGTCTGGCTCATACTCGCGTTGAATATGTGGCTATGAGCCGCCGAGAGCAGGAGTAGGAGAGATTTCACAGGAGCCTGACGCTGCCGTGCAGTGTGCCCTGACTACGAACGCTGTGGCTCATACCTTAGTCTGTGATGATGGGGAGGACTTGGCGCAGCAAACGCTCTACTTGGATATCGCGCCGGGCGAAAACAGGGCGTGAACATGACGAAGACGCTCAACACAATGAACAACGATAATATATAAATTTACTATAGCAATATTCTCTACAGCAGACCCATCAGAGTCGCAGCATCGCTGGGTTCAATCTTCACAGTAGTGGAAGGGCTGAATTTTAACAGCAAAGCTGTTTAGGCCCATTTGGGAGTGTGCGCAGGAAAACCTCGACGAGGGATGACGTCACCATGTCGCCTAGCAACGCGGTGCCCAGCTGCGCCGAGCTTCGCAACAGCTGCCGGAGGCGGAGCTAAGCCGTGAAGCCATCGCGCGCGCCGCCTCACCCCAGCTTTGCCGAGCCATGCTGTAATCACGCCGAACTGTCCGCATAACCTCGCCAGAGCTGCGGAGGCGGAGCTATGACGTCACTGCGCCGATCCTCATAATGGGTTCGCGTCGCCGCGCGACAGAATGCCCCTGCATCGCCGTGCCGAGCGCATCGCCGTGAAGATGAGGCGACGGAAGAAGTGCGTTACTCCCGAAGAGGAGGAAGCGCGGTATGAAAATCGTCATGCCGCTGCTCGAGAGGGGATCAGAAGACTTTGGGCCAAGCCCGAATATCGCGCCGGTGAAGCGGCGGCGAAACGTCAGCGATTTGCAGAAGATCCAGAGTTGCGAGCCGGTGAAACCGAGCAAAAGCGTGTGTACAACCAGAAGAATCGACAAAACGACCCGGGCCTGCGAATCATGGAGAACTTTCAGCCGCAAGTTCGTAAATTCATGGAAGGCTAGGTAGGATTTTGGTGTATGTGAGTCCGAGCAAGCTTGACTAAGTAGATTTTTGGTGAATATGACTCGGTGCAAGCTTGCCTGAGTAGAATCTTTGTGAATATTAGTCGACGTTGCGACCGACCGGTTGGTCGCAGCCGAAAATGGCAGAATCGGCCCTGCGACTGCGATTTTCGTCGCATGCGACGGAAATCGCACTTCCAGTGCGACGGAAATCGCACCATGTGAAACGGCCTTGACACGCGTCTTTCGCCCGGTGAATTGCCGCTTCAATGGAGACGGTCCGGAATGCCAAGCGCGCGAAGCTAGCGCTGGAGACTGAGAAGGAGCTAGCCGTTCGGGCGTCGGAGACTGTGGAAGAGCTAGCCGTTCGGCTCGAAAATTGCTTTGACTTGTCGGCTTATAACTTATACCTGGCTTATATCGCTGAGTGTATACCTAAGTATAATCGTCATCATCATCAGCCTATATTTATGTCCACTGCAGGATGAAGGCCTCTCCCTGCGATCACCAACTACCCCTGTCTTGCGCTAGCGTGTTCCAACTTGCGCCTGCGAATTTCCTAAATTCATCATCCCACCTGGTTTTCTGCCGTCCTCGACTGCGCTTCCCTTCCCTTGGTATCCATTCTGTAACCCTAATGGTCCACCGGTTATCCATCCTACGCATTACATGGCGTGCCCAGCTCCATTTCTTCCGCTTAATGTTATCTATAAATCTGCTATCCCCGTTTGTTCTCTGATCCACATCGCTCTCTTCCTGTCTCTTAATGTTACTCCTAAGATTTTTCGTTCCGTTGCTCTTTGTGCGGTCCTTAACTTGTTCCCGAGCTTCTTTGTTAACCTCCAAGTTTGTGCCCCCTATGTTAGCTCCGGTTGAATGCACTGATTGTACACTTTTCTTTTCAACCACAGTGGTAAGCTCCCAGTCAGGATTTGGCAATGCCTGCCGTATGCAGTCCAACCCAATTTTATTCTTCTGTAAATTTCTTTCTCATGATCAGGGTTCCCTGTGAGTAGTTGACCTAGATAAGCGTACTCCTTTAGAGATTCTAGAGGCTGACTGGCGATTTTGAATTCTTGTTCCCTTGCCAGGCTATTGAACATTATCTTTGTCTTCTCCATATTCATAACGAGGGCTAGAATCCGGCAACATTGATGCCTTCAGGCAGCATATGTGGGTTTATTGACCAGTTGTCCTCACCCAAAACGATCACGTGCTCGTGACGCGTGCGACAGAAAGGATGTAATCCGCCCTATGGTTTGTGAGTGGTGGCGCTGGCTAACACTCCCAGGGTTAGTTGTAGTTGTAAAAGCATGAGTACCCCAGAAAGTGGATGGGAAAACGGCTCCGCGGTAGTTAAATGGTGAGAGCATCGCACGCGTAATGCGATACGTGAGTTCGTTACCCACCTGCGGACAGTTGTTTTTTATCCGTTCTCATTACCAATAATTTATCATTTATTTAATTCAATTAGTAAGTACAAGTAATTTCCCCTATGTTGTCCTTGGTGTCATTCTTTGTTGGGTTCTTATGATTAATAAAAATCGGGCCCCTCGGTTCCCTTTCTTCTCGTTCATACCATCCATAATGTGATTTTGATGCTTCTTTTATGGTTCTTCTTTTGAAAACCAGCGCTGAGCTGTATACCTGATTTCAAAGAAGACATTATAATTAATGTATGGGGTTTTACGAGCCAAATACACGATCTGATAATAAGGTACGCCGTAGTGGGGGACTCCAGATAATTTCGACCACCTGGGGTTCTTTAACGTGCACATAAATCTATGTACACGGGTGTTTTCGCATTTCGCCCCCATCGAAATGTGGCCGCCAGTGGCAGGGATTCGATCGCGCGACCTCGTGCTTGGCAGCCCAACACCACAGCCACTATGTAACCACGGCGGGTCCCAAAGGAGATATGCTGTTTGTATTCAATTTTTAGCTTGGCGTTTTTCGCTTACGCCGACAAGAACATTTCTTTGGCTGGTAGAGGTATACAGCTTCGTTGCAAAACTCCTATCAATGAGAGCTTTTTTACAAATGCACACACTGTAACTAAATAGTAACACACACAAAACAAACACCGAGCTTCCTTCTTTCTAGCATGCTGGAGCCATGCATGAACAACTTCTCGGAGGTTACATCAGCATGAAGTAATTTACATGGGTCATTCGACTTCATGTCGCAGCTTGGGAAATACCTGTGCGTTGTGATCAGCACTGGCCATTATCTTTTTTGTTCGACTCACCGTCTCGAATTTCCTTAAAGAGTGGCCATCGCTGCGTACGTTGTCTAACGGTTGACGAGGGCCAGTCTTGCGAACAGCTGAAAGCGCAGTGTTGCGGTAGATGTCCATTCTGAGGCTTAATGTCAGGGCGAACCGGTTCAACGGTTCCTTCACGCTAGCGATTAGTATCAGCGCGTCCTCCTGCGAAAAGAAATTAAGACAGACTGCTTCTAGCCCCTCAGCAGGTGGGAAGAAAACAAGAAAGAAGCAAATAATTCACCGAATCGTCTGAAACGTCCAATAAAGCAGTCAGGAGCACCCTATATAGAATTAGGTTGGTACCATAATATAAATGATAAATAAATAAAAATTAAATATTATAAGACCGAGACCGACCGAGCTGTCAAGCGCTTTTAATTCCAAAAAGGAAACGCCCCAGCTCATGCGCGAAGAAGTAGAAGAACAGGGAAGGTGATGATGGCTATGTACAAATGAAAAGGACGAAGTACGTTAATAGTGCTTGCACGAACTTCCCCCCGTCATGGAAGCGGCCAGCGTGGCCGCAGATTAGAGATTATCTAAACGGGGAGTGAAGGGCTTCATCCGCGAGACGTGAACGATTTCGGCATTCCGGCGGCGCCGGTCAGTGACGGAGTATACTGGGCGCACGAGATAGTTCACTGCAGATGTTTGCTGCACAACGGTGTATGGGCCAATATAGCGTTGAAGGAAGCGCTTTTTATTCCAAAAAGGAAACGCCCCAGCTCATGCGCGAAGAAGTACAAGGAAAGGGAAGGTGATGATGGCTATGTACAAATGAAAAGGACGAAGTACGTTAATAGTGCTTACAATATGTAGAATTAGGTAGGTACCATTGCGTCCAATGTCAGCTGCATCGCACGAGCCGCGGCTAGAGCGCCCCCTCGCGAGAAAAGAGTGGAGAGGAGTTCGCCATTCCAGCAATGCTCACACCCTCCTCGTCAGTCAGGGTAGTGGTGCGCCATGACGAATCACGCTGCGCTAAGGACGTCCGCGTTGCCCGGTGGGCGAGTGTACGGTCGCTCGGCGAAGACGGCAGACTACTAAAAGCGGGTATGGAAATAGATGCCTTGCACTGACCTTAGTCGTAACCGCCATGCTGGTGCACCGGCACGGTGATAAGCTATCAATGGCTGGGATAGCGAACTACAATACGCTTTTAATAGCGGGACTGTTTAAGCCGGAGGTTGCCCTGTACAGCGAAGAAGAAAAACAGCGCCTGGCGATGACATCACCGTGTGTTGCCTAGCAACCACTGGGCACAGCTGCTCCTCGCTTCGCCGCCGCTCCACACTGCCGCGCCAAGCTGCTACGACCACGCACCTGCTCCGTGAAGCCATGACGTCACTTTGCGTCGCCTAGCAACCACATGTGCCTCGCTTCGCCTAGACATGTCATCGCTTCGCCAGGCCGCGTCTTGAAGCGCGTTGTGCTGCCAAGCGAGCATCTGCGCATCGGCGGCGACCCGATCGAGAATAGCGTGCGAAAGCAGCAGCCGAGAAGAGGCGTCGTGGAGTCGAAGATCCTGAGTTTCGATGAACGAGAACGCGAAAGTCTGCGTTTCAGTATCCAGCGTCGTCGGGTTAGTGACCCTGGCTGTTGTTTGGTCGATCACAAGCTCCGCTGTTTGCTCCAGCCTTGCACCACTAGTGCAAGCTGCGGTATTTTTTTTCTCGAGAGCGTCGCTGTGGTCACGGTTCGTGCTTTGCTGCTTATATAGACCACGAAAGTACATCCGACATACAGTCGAAAGCTTGATGACAGTAAACGCGGGAACATGCGGCGCTCGGTACAAGCAGAGCGCCGGTACAAACTGGCGGTACAAACTGGCGCACTCTCGTAGTTTGTAAACAAACTACGAGAGTGCCATCACGTCGTCACTTCGCAGTTTTCATAGCAACATCGTCATTGTGTCGTCCTCATTGTCGTCGTGGTCTTTGTATCGCCGTCATTCAAGTGTCGCCTTCCGATCGTCATCATGCTCACTTGACACCGTTGCCGTCAATCCATCGTCATCGTGCGATCGTTGCCATTGTGTTGCTTGCGCATTCCACAACCACTTGCAAACTGATGAAATCATATTCCGGTGCACTCACCGTGCCCACTGACATAATGGCACACAACAGGTAACTATTACTGCAGCACGCGCTAACGACCACGGCTGCTCTAATGGACACACACTATGATCCTCGGAGCCACATACCTGCCTTAAAGGGACACTAAAGAGAAACCAAAAGTTCCGCTTTAATGGTAGATTATCCTTTCACGATCACAGACATGCCATTCTTACTGAGAACAGAGGTATAATAAGCGAGAAAATAGCGAAAAACTGAAGGATAGCTGCTGACGCCCCTTCGAATTTCCCGCACTACACGGTCGTGAGGTCGGAGATCACAAACGCAGATTTATCGCTGTTAATAAAACGCAAAATGAAATAGACCTTAAACGTACATAAACAGCTTTGCCAACTTTTTAAGCCGTTTCAAGCAGGGACATACAAGTTTAGCGCAAAATGAAATAAGTAATAAGAAAAAATGGCGTGGCGCTACATGCGGTCGTGATAGTTTCGTAGTTTCGTTTTTGCTCCATGCATCATCGCGCGCGCCTGTTCCGCTCTACAGTGTTGCAGTGTTTGGTTGCGTGTGGCGTGGCTCGGAAAACGTTGACTTTACGGGAAACAGCCAGAAAATGCCTCGTGTGTGTAGTGTTGAGGGCTGTATAAACGGCGCAAGGTGCTTGCTCAGTGGCAGCGGCAGTGTTGACCCGACTGTGTCCTTTCATGCGGTGCCGTGCGATGAGCCCCGGCGTTCGCAATGGCTCAGTGCTCTGCCGACGATCAAACGGCAAAAGAGCCAGAGAAACCGATGGTGTGCTCTCTGCATTTCTCGCCCTTGGATTATGAATATAATCCTGCTCTCGGAAAGTATCTTGGTGTGCCCAAGAGGCCAGTCCTTTCTCGAGCAGCTGTCCCATCAATGTCGCCTTCATCAAATCCCCTACTGATGCCCCTGCTGCAGCAAACTGGCGGCTCGGTGAGTGCGGAATGTCATTAAAAAAACACGAAAAAAGCATACCGAGTACGCGCGCAACTTTCTACGCTTGTTCTGGTGGGGAACATCGTCGACGGGCGGACAGGCCGCCTCGCTTTACGTCGGCGCGGCCGGCTGCTCGCCGTTATCGTACGCCGAAACACCTACCGCGCGAGCACGCAGGATAATTTCGTGCTCCGTTTCACTGAAGTCGCTCAAATGCAGTCCTGCTTCCCTGGCGACCTCTTCCTTGCAAGCTTCAAAGTCAGCAACGGTATCCATCGCGCCCACAGAACAACAAGCAAAAGTCGCTGCGAACACAAACGCAGCGGCCAAGCCGCCTATGATGGCGCGAGCACCTCGGCCGTTTACGCAAGCGGTGACGTATCATGGCGCCCTCTGATTCGCTGAGACCAATGAAATCCGTGACGACACTGCCTCGGCGCCGAATCTGGGATGAGAGAATTTGAGGAAGCGATATTTGGTCTTTATTTACGAATTTCTCTGGTAATTACTCGTCTGTTTGCACCCAACAAAAACTGCATGCATTCCTGAAGGTGCCTCTTTTATTCCAGCTGAACTTCCTGAGCAGTCGAAAGAATGCGGGGCCATAGCCCACGGACATGCTCTTTAAATAGCTTCTCTTCTGTCAGTGGCCAGGTGCCCGTGCTGCAAACTCCGCTGTAGCGTCGCTATTCGTCGCTAGGTCAAGCTACAGGTGGCAGCACCATCGCCGCGTTAGTGTCGATAGGCGGTTGGCATGACGCATTTAAATGTACGCGGTGGCGCTGTGTTGAAAAATATTTGGCCTGATTTCTTGGAATGAAACGGCTGTATCTTACTGCGAATGCTTAATCACTTAAACGGCTGCAATTAACTGACTATATATTGCTTTCAAATGTCGCGCGGGCCGAGTGGGAAGGAGATGAGAATGTGCGCACAAAGGGTAACGTATTTTCGCCGTTGCGTCTTCCTGGGCTGATTTCAACATTTGCGGGCGGCTCTCCGTATTAGAAACGTCCGGGCTTTCGCAGGGGCATTGGTGGCGCGTCGCAAATTGTTCTCCACACAGGCCAGCTGTAATAATAGCTGGGAGAAGGCAATCGAAATATTCGGAGCTCTACATGCACTCGCAGCGGAGTAGGAATGATGGGCAAACGGAGGGTTTGCACACGTAAAGGGCAAGAACCGTCGGAAAAAGCGACGACGGCAAACGGAAGCATGTAGTTCCGACGGCGGCGCGCACAAGTGGCCTGTGTCGTAAACAAAACAACAAAACAGATGATTTCGCGGCAGAGAACACGACACAGGAACCAGAGCGGCTGAGAAAGGTGCGATGTCGATGTTAAAGGTGGAAACAACTTTAGGAGAATGGTTCTCGTCAGGGTCAAAGCACGGCACTGATAACGTAAGCTCGGCAGAGGCGCAGTCGACAATAGCTAGATGGACAGATATGAAATTTCATCCAAGAATGAGGTCGTGCGAGGAACGAGATAAGACGACAAATTAGGCAACATACATAACGCTTTCAATGCCGACCCGAGCTGTGCATGATGCTGAAGGCTGAATGCGATGCGAGGTTGCCGTACTGTGTTCAAATTGCGGCAATGCTTCTCACTAATAATGAAAACGACGACTCCAGTGTCGAAACAGTGCGTGTATGGTGACCCCATCAACGGACAGTTCATTTTCGTTCGCAGGAGAAAGATGAGGTCTTAAAATGATCGACGTAAACGCAGTACTTGCCTCTGAAACTGCGACTGCTAAGGCTTGGATATAGTGCGACGTAGCGTGGGTGAGCGCGCGCGCTCGCACATGCTACGTCACGTTAAAGAGAACAACAGCGTCTATATACCGTTTCATCGAGGGCGCTGCCATTTTTGCGATCACAGCGTCGTCTATTGTCTGGCGCATTACGCCGCAATGCTAGTATGTGGGATCACGCTGGAACGTGCACTGACGACGTGCGTTGACGACGAGTTGCAAGTTTTCGCGTCTGCCTGAGAGGTCTCAACACGTTTTTGTGATTGGGAAAGTTCTTAGCGTGTCGTTACTAAGCGTTAAGCTTCGATATAGCGGCAATATAAACGGTACCAGGCCCTAATCGCTGGCACAGCTCTACTCGCGATCGAAATAGGTGGCGAGAAATGTCAGAACATTGTCGACACGTAACATACGAGCAACGTGTTATCATTGCATGTCTAGCCTTGACTTTATATTAAGGTAAACGCCAGACATACAGCTGATAGATTTATGAGGTTTATTAGGTGACAACAGTCGGAGGTGTCCCCGTGTGCCATGCCGTGTGCCACACCAGCGTGAACACCAATACCGGTAACTAGCGAAGCTCTCAGGAAACAAGTTCTTTAGCTTCACTGCTCTTAAATGTATCGCGGTACAATGCGCTAAATCTTGTTTACCTGGCACTCCGGCACACGTAATAAGAAATCTGTAAACTAACTCGACCGCGAGGGCCGTAATCACGGAGTACTCAATGAAACGACCTGGCGAAAGTGGCCGCAAATGTGCCCCGATCAACCAGACGCACGCGATGTGTTGAAGTAATATTCGCACTCGCAAGTCAGAGCGCTACCTGGGCAAGTGCATCTCACCGTCTCGGGAGAGCTGAGGAACGAACAGACGACTCGCTGCAACAGCAATTCTCTGATAATACAGCGCGCGATGTGCGACGTCAGCCAGACAGCTTGCCGGCGATATTCGGAAGCACAAGAAAGCGATGTCAACTAAGCGCGGCCGGCACACGGTAGGAGTGCTTTTGGTTACAAAACGAAAAGAATACACCTTCATGTTCTTCGTCGGCACGTGCTCTTTTCATAATAGGCCCCCACCCTGCCAACTTCCACCAGAAATTTCGTTGCCAAGCATAACAATCTCAGAACACAATTAAACAGATAAACTTTAACGGGCGTGCACGAAGAAATAGAGACTGAATGTAGTGTTTTGTGGCGCAACGGCCAACTGTAGCAAAAAAAAATAATAAAACGCCAGGCCAGTGTTAATGTGTTCGAATTGGAGCTATGAATTACGAGTGGTGGATGTGACGTGGCTGTAAGGGGTCTAAAAAAAGCCGCTGTAAAGTGCGTAATATTTACATGTAATAAGATAACGGCAATGACTACTGAAGCGTACTATGAACATGAATGTATTTCGAAACAATGATACCGTATACAAAATATATTAGATGCAATAATTGGCACGAATCACGACTGCCTAAACAGAGCCCTTGAACCACAAGGGCGTGGAGGCATGTGCTATACTGAACTACTATCACAGCGGTATCCTCTGAAGGGAGGATTCACTACGAATTTATTGGACTTATAACATGTAGGACAACATCGTTCAAGAAATCGACGACTGCTTTGGCATTAAAGAGCCGTTCTTCACCAAGAAACATAATGCGATGAAGAGGAACATGATATCGGTATGCTTGAGCTAAATGTTTCTTCCTCTCTTTTTCGGATTTCTGACACTCTAGGAGGACGTGGAGGACGGTCAGCGTCTCGCCACATCTACCACAGGTTGCAGGCTCGTTACCAGTCAAAAGAAAATAGTGAGTACCATATGTATGCCCTGCTATATGACGACACAAGAGGACATCTGTTCTTCGTGTTTTCGTAGTGGAGGGCCAGAAACCCAATTTTGGCTATGTCACGTGAAGCTTATTTCAGCATCTCACAAGCATTTACAGTGGCTTCGCAGTTTGTTTCTTAGGAAAGACTTCAGATCTGTAGCAGGGGCAGCAGCGGAAAGATTTATACCTTGGGATGCTATTTATTTGGCGATTTCGTCAGCCAGCACATTACCCTCGATTGCTCTATGGCCAGGAACCCAACATATAACTACATGTCTATGAGATAAATAGGTGTTCCACAAGAGTGAGTAAAGCTCAATAAAAACAAGGGTTTTATGCTTTTGTAAAGATGTTAACTCTTTTACAAGACTTAAAGGTCCGTGAATATTTATTGCTTTCTCTAGTTTTAATTTTTTATTTATTTCACCATAGACAGTACTGCTTAGGCTTCTGCAGTGAAGATATTTATTAGGTGGTTCAGTACGCCAGATTTAGAAAAAGAGAGGCTAACAGTCACGTAACGCCACCACGTTGTCTTTGACTAACGTCACCACGTGTCTTTGACGCGTCGGTGTAGAATTCTGAGCACGAGTACTACGATTGAAGTTCGCGGAAATGCATTGTTATATCGAGCTCCGGAGCGTGCTTTGCGAGCTTTACAAAGGATAGATCACATTCTATCACGTGCCACTCTCAAGGCGGTGACAGATTAGATGGAAGTATTAGGCGATGTTCGAGAAGTGGGGCACCCATCTCTTTGCTAAGTTCTCTCACACGCAGTGAGAAAGGCCGCCTCATAGAGCGCATCGATTACAAAAAAGCGCTGCACACGTCAAATCATTAACGGTTATAGAAAAAGGATGTTCCTGATTAGAATGCACTTTGAGAAAATAGGTGAAGCTAATGTATGTTCTCTGCAGATGGAGTGACTACTCATTTGATTCTACGTATAAACTTTCCACAGGGCTTGTTCTGATTGCACCAGTGGCCAGGCGGATACATAAATGGTGGACGGGACCTAGCATACTTAGCGCGCTCGGGGTGACAGAGTGATATACCATGGCACCATAGTCCAATGGTGACCGAATGAAGCTCTTGTGAGTATTCATTAAACACTTCCTGTCGCTGCCCCAGGCTGTGTGAGATAAAATGTTGAGTAAGTTCATTGTTCTTGGGCATTTCACCTTGAGATATTTTATATGTCGAATGAAAGTAGGCTTAGAGTTAAGTATAATAGTCAAGTATAATACCTAGGACCTTGTGCTCTTTGTTCACGGATATTTGTTGCGCATACACTTAGATACTGGGATCTGCAATGAGCTATTTGTTTCCTGTGAAAAGCACACAAGAACTTTTGTGGGGGTTCACTTTGAATGCGTTTTTGTCTGCCCACTTGGCCACTTTGTTCAACCCCTGTTGTACTTGTCTCTCACACACTGGAAGGTTGCAGGATTTGAAACATTGTATGTCGTCTACGTAGATGAAATAAAAAATATCTGGTGGTAATGAAACACGAAATGTGTTCATCTTCACGATAAACAGTGTGCAGCTGAGCACACCTCCATGGAGAACACCAGTTTTATTTTACAGCGTAACCTGTTATGGGCTCATTCCAACAGCCGTTTCGGTTCGCGATGGTGCCGCCGCCGCCGCGTAACCGCTAACGCTGGAAATGCGTTAGCGGTTATCGGAAATGCGTTAGCGGCTATCGGTTAACGGGCCTGGAAATCCAGGCCCGCTGCGCGGGAGCCGGATACTTTACTACTGATCCAGGAAAGCGCTTGCTATCAGGCGGCAGAAAAATTCCCTATAAACGCGCCTTAGGTAGAGTGACCTGGAATATAGGGGAGTGTCCAAAGCGCCGGCTACGGCGAGGGCCTTTTTCTGGGAACTGCCGCGCCGCGCCGCTGCTGCTTTGGACGCGTGGGCATTTCACGCTCGCGGAGCGTTAGGAAAGCGAGGGTCGTCTGCTACGCGCTGTAGTTTCTTGCGTTCATTTTCCACGCAAAGCACCTAAAGTGTATTTAACTTCAACATTGCGGTGCTGAATGGAGCTTACCCATCCTTGAGCGTTGTCTTGGTGCTTGGGCAGCAAGAGAATGCAAAAACTAACGTGTCAAAACTCATCAGCGCGGCCTAGCTCCGGTGCTAGAGCTCGGGAACGGTAATTCGATAACTGTGCGTGTGTAGAAACGCGCTAAATGAGCCCGCGCAAGGAAAGAACGTAAAAAACGGTATTTGCATGGGTACACGGGCAATAGCGCCATGCTTGCAAGAATAAGAGCAACGAAAAACGTAAATTACTCGCACAGTCAAGTGAAATGCTTACGTGGGCACACTGACCGCTTCGCTACCACTACGCGCTTTTCGCTCACGGTCAGTAGTGGTTTACAGCCATATGCTGATGTACTTACACGACAATTTTTTAGCGTCGACAACAATATATTGTGAACAGAGCACAGTGAGATGCTGTAAGGGAAACAAGAGAAAGAGCAGAGACGGCCCTAACGCCGCATTATTGTTGGCTTATTTCGCTTCAGAGATAGCGTACACGAACAATTCTTGCTGTACGCTCTCTTCAATGCAAACTTCGCGCACGATGTACCTTAAGGTTCACCGTGAGCGAAGCTTGTTTCAAATTCAGACATTCGAAAGAAAAGCCATTCGAGCCAATAGGTAAACAAACATAAAAGATAGGTAAACATATTAAAATGGGGGTGTTGGTCTTCAAGCAGGCTTGGAGGTGGCGTTGCAGAAGGCTATCCGAAAGGCAGGTCGGGTTTCTGGCGAGCGCGAGCTAGAGCGTCAACAACAACCACACTCATCGTCGTCTTCTTTTCCCAGACATCCCAGAATGACCGAAGCGCGGTCATTCGCCTTCAGTACAATTACCCCCCCCCCCCCCGCGGAATAAGGAGCCATCCTGGCGACCTAGGGGCAAGAAAACACAGGGGGATCGTAGCACTGCTTGAGTCGGGACACGTGGACAATTTCTTGGCCGCGACGACGATGGTCAGAAGACGGTTCTAACGGCTCGATGAGATAGTTCACCGGAGATGTTTGTTGAAGTGCACGATATGGACCCTGGTACTTGGAGACCAGCTTCGTTGAAAGGCCAGGTGTAGTGGACGGTACACGCAGCCAGACTAGCGAGCCAGGAGCATAGCACGTAGTCGTAGCGGAGGCATCGTGGTGTTGCTTCTGGCGCCACTCGTCTTGTGATGTGAATGAACGTGCAAGTTGGCGGCATTCTGCAGCGTATGTAGCTGTTTGAGATACAGTCGTGGACTCGGAGGCGTCGGGTCGGTATAAAAGCATAGTGTCCATGGTGCAAGAAGGTTCGCGTCCGTGAAGGAGAAAGAAAGGGGAGAATCCAGTCGTGCTTTGAATGGCGGTGTTATAAGCGTACGTAACAAAAGGTAGCACTCGGTCCCAATTGGAGTGATCTGATGAGACGTACATAGCAAGCATGTCGCCCAGGGTTCGGTTAAAACGTTCTGTAATCCCGTTCGTCTGTGGGTGATAGGCACTGGTGGTGCGGTGAACGACACGGCATTCACGAAGCAATGCTGCGATGACGTCGGAGAGGAACACACGACCACGGTCAATCAGCAACTCTCGAGGAGCTCCATGACGATGGACGAGATTGTGAAGAATGAAAGTGGCAACGTCTTTTGCTGTGGACGATGGAAGAGGTGAAGTTTCGGCATACCGTGTGAGGTGATCGACGGCAACGATTATCCAACGGTTACCGTCTGGTGTACTGGGAAGGGGACCGTAGATGTCGATGCCGACGCGGTCAAATGGTCGGGCGGGGCATGGTAGAGGTAATAAGGGGCCGGCGGCGTGTTGAGGAGGAGTCTTGCGTCGCTGACACGTGGAACATGACCGAACAAACTGTCGAACATAACGGTACATGCCACGCCAGTAGTACCGAAGCCTAATACGTGAATACGTGTTCAAGAAACCTGCGTGGCCACATTGTGGGTCGTCGTGGAAAGTGGAGCAGATTTCGGAGCGCAGGTGGCGGGGAATGACGAGGAGCCACTTACGGCCACCGGGGGTGTAATTGCGGTGGTACAGCACGTCTTCCCGAGTGGTGAAGTGCTCAGCCTGCCGACGCAACGTCCGAGAAGCGGGAGCAGAAGTCCGGCGAGACTGAAAGTCTAGAATGGAAGCCACCCAAGGGTCCTTGCGCTGCTCAGGTAGCATGTCAGAGATGGCAAGAGCGGTGGTATCGCAGGTGGTATTTGTGAAGCAGACAGGGTCGGTAGGCAGGGGTGAACGGGAGAGGGCGTCTGCATCCGAATGTTTCCGACCAGAGCGATACACGGCGCGGATGTCGTATTCCTGGAGGCGCAATGCCCATCGAGCGAGCCGACCACTTGGATCTTTCAGTGACCACAACCAGCACAGGGCGTGGTGGTCGGTCACTACGTCAAATGGGCGCCCGTACATGTAAGGACGAAATTTCTCTATGGCCCAAATTATGGCAAGACATTCTTTTTCAGTCACCGAAGTTGCCTTCGGCTTTCTTGAGAGTTCGACTTGCATAGGCAATGACGTACTCTTCAAACCCATCTTTCCGTTGAGCAAGAATAGCGCCTAAGCCGACACCGCTGGCGTCCGTGTGGATCTCAGTGGGTGCAGAGGGGTCGAAGTGTCGCAGTATAGGAGGCGACGTAAGGAGACGGCGCAATTCGTTGAAAGCGTCGTCGCAAGCAGGAGACCAAGCCGAAAGGTTATTACTGCCAGCGAGGAGCTTGGTCAAAGGGTTGATGATCATTGCGAAATTGCGAATAAAGCGTCGGAAATAAGAACATAGGCCGATAAAGCTGCGGAGATCTTTAATGGTACTTGGTTTGAGAAACGCTGAAACGGCTGTAAGTTTGGCAGGGTCGGGGAGAATACCGTCCTTCGAAACAACATGACCTAGAATCGTAAGCTTTCGAGCGGCGAAGTGGCATTTCTTCAAGTTCAGTTGCAGTTCTGCAGCTGAGAGGCAAGCGAGCACTTGTTCGAGGTGAGTGAGATGGGACGCAAAATCGAAGGAAAAGACCACAATGTCGTCTAAATAACAAAGGCAAATATGCCACTTGAGGTCTCGAAGGATCGTGTCCATCATGCGCTCGAAAGTAGCAGGCGCGTTGCAGAGGTCGAATGGCATGACTGTGAACTCATACAGGCCATCAGGCGTCACAAAAGCCGTTTTTTCGCGATCGGCCTCCGCCATCGGTACTTGCCAGTATCCCGAGCGCAGATCTAAGGACCAGAAGAATTCTGCTCCCTGTAGGCAGTCCAGGGCATCGTCGGTGCGTGGTAGAGGGTACACATCCTTGCGCGTTATACGATTAAGACGTCGGTAATCCACGCAGAACCTGATGGATCCGTCCTTTTTCTTTACCAGCACAACTGGCGAGGCCCAGGGACTGCTGGAGGGTTGGATTATTCCACGTTTCAGCATATCGTCTACCTGCTCATCGATGACACGGCGTTCTGCAGTCGACACACGATATGGGCGCTGGCGCAATGGTACTTGTTGACCGGTATCGATCCGATGAACAACTGCCGAGGTTCGACCTAAAGAAGACTGCTTGTGGTCGAAGGAGGCTCGAAAACGCTGCAGGAGTTGCACGATCTCCTTGTGCTGCGCAGGTGTGAGGGCGGAATCGACGGCATTTAAGGATATGCTAGCAGGATTATCGGTGCCAGCCGCAGGAGCGACTGCACAAATCGGTAGTGATGCCTTATCGCCAAGCATTGCATCCTCGAAAAGGCAGTCAAAAGTCTCGAAGCTCCCCAGGTGAGCCAGCGCTGGCTCAGGTGTGTGGGCGACAAGGGAAAGTTGACGTGCAACTTCCTCGCAGATGAACTGCTTGATGTGTGGTAGCAAAACGGTGTGATCAGCCGTGGCGTCGTTGGCAAGGGTGGAAATGTCTGCTGTATCTTGAGCAGCACGGCGCGTCGACGCACGCTGCTTTCGCAGCTCGTCGTAAGTCTGGCAGAGTTGTATCACGTCGGCTACCGTCTGGGGGTTCCTAGCGACAAGCATCTGAAATGCGTCGTCGTCGACTCCTTTCATGATTTGCTTTATTTTTTCTCCTTCGGTGAGAGATGGGTCGACGCGCTTGCACAGGGAGAGAACATCTTCGATGTAGCTTGTAAACGTTTCCTCCCTGCGTTCGACTCGACTGCGCAAGCGCTGTTCCGCGCGAAGCCGGCGCACGGCGGGACGACCGAAGACCTCCGCGACGGCTGCCGTGAAGGTCGACCAGTTCGTGATTTCGGCTTCATGGTTTTTGAACCAGAGGCCGGTTACATTAGTGATGTAAAAGTGAACGTTCGTGAGCTTGGCGCGGTCATCCCATTTGTTACACGAGCTCACTCGTTCGTACTCGACGATCCAATCCTCAACGTCCTGGTCGTCGGTGCCGCTAAATATAGGTGGGTCGCGTTGTCGGGGCACGCCAGCACAGTGGATTGTCGTTGGCATGGGAACAGCTTGCGATGGGCCAGGATCAGTCATGGTGAAAACTGATGGTAGCGTGCGGCTGCGAAGTTCTAGGATGAACAGGACCCCGCTCCTCCACCACTTAAAATGGGGGTGTTGGTCTTCAAGCAGGCTTGGACGTGGCGTTGCAGAAGGCTATCCGAAAGGCAGGTCGGGTAACTGGCGAGCGCGAGCTAGAGCGTCAACAACAACCACACTCATCGTCGTCTTCTTTTCCCAGACATTCCAGAATGACCGAAGCGCGGTCATTCGCCTTCAGTACAACATATATATTCTCTACATCGAAATGAATAGATGGCTACTACTGGCCTAGCCATTTGCTCATTTATTATGTAAAAGATGTTGCTGCGATAGCCTTGTTTTAATAATTCGTGAATCCCCTCTGAAATTAAGAACACGTAACTTCTTATGATATTATAATTATAGCTGAACGTGTGATTCTTCACATAAACTAACAAGTACTCATGGCGCGTGACGATGTTTGTGCTTGCATTATATTGAGCGGAAAATCGTCCTGAAAATTACTCTCTTTGATGCACTACAAATACCGCTATTGATTCTACATATCCCTAAAATAGTTACCTTCAATAACAGTAAAAGACGAAAAGTTTACGTTCTGGTGATTAGTTGCCTCTTTCATTACGTAACTACAAGTAAGTAATTATTGATCAGTAAGTATATTTGCTGTGTACGAACCAGCGAGCATACGCAATAAATATTCCTAAAGCAATTTTTATGTTAAAATACCCTCAGTGTGTGCGCTCTAGCAGCACAAGAACGCGAAAGACGAGTTGCACATCCGCGATGCATCACGTACGTTTGCTGACGTTCGCACGTAATTATGAAATGAGGCATACGTACACAATGTTGCACTGTTACCCTTTCATTTATTTTGGTTTGTCTTGTTTTTTGCCGCGTATATTTCTCGCGCACCCTTTACCTACACGCCGTGGTAGCTTAGTGGCTTTGGTAGGTTGGACTGCTAAACTCGAGGACGCGGGTTCGATTCCATGCTACGCCAGCTTAAATTTCTATGGAGGCGAAATGCCCTGTACAAAGATTTAGGTGCACGTTAAAAAACTCCAGGTGGTAGAAATCACCGGAGCCCTGCACTACGGCCTCTCTCATAGCCATATTGTGATTTTTGGTTGTAAAGCCCCAGAAATTATCATTACTATTATTACCCCTTACCTGTGCTCTCAGTTGTTCATGATATGTGGGTAAGTTCGACACGGTAAGATTGAGAGTGGCGTTCAACATATCGTCACACCCACACCATCAGAGGGATTTCTAGCCGAAGAATGTGGGTTTGCACCACACGTCATATTGTTATCGTTAATCGAGACGTGAATGCAAGTATGTCAAGTCACTAATTCTATGACCCATCAGTCATCTTAGTCACACATTTGTGCCTTTCCACGCTATACTTTGGTATATATACCAAGTAAACGAGACGCGAGAGTTACGTGGTTTGTATTTATTTTTTGTACCACGGCCCCGCCGACGGACACATTCCGCTTCCCCCCGCAGGGGCGTCTGCGTCAGCAGGCGTTTGGTGTGTTGCGACACCACGGACACGAGCACATGAGGGTTGGACCCTCCCGCGTCTAACCGTGCGCGGCTTAGCCGTGTCCGGGGACAGGGGGATCCTGGGGGTTGAGCCGATGCCGGGTGTTTGGACCCTTATGGCCCCTCGGCCGAGGCAACACACCTCTTTGGCCTCTGCTTCACGTAGACGGCACCCCCGGACTGACCCACCCGTGGGAAATCGGTAGTCGCCTTTTCCTGTCCCCCTCTCAAATCTTCGTCTTTCTCTCTCGCTTTAAATCTTTCCTGTCTTCTTTTCTCTTCTTCTTACTTCCGAATTTCTGGGCGGCAAGGGTTAACCGTGTGTAATGTATCCAGTCTTGGGTATGTACATTAGGTTATAGTGGCTGTGCATAGCTGGCGTCTGCAGGTTTCTCGTAACCTGTAGCGCCCCTTGTTGGGCTCGGTGGTGGGTGGCTACCACCGCCGCCGAATTTTCAAACCATATTATGGCAGAACCGTTCCCCCGACTTTCAGATCGGCCTCTGAAAAGAGGTCGCACCGATGCAATCTTCCAATTTACCCTCCGAACCGACCTAGACACCTTCCCAAAGTACCATGTCCTTCATAGTGAAGGCAACACAAGCGTAAGAAAACTCTCACCCTTCCTTGTATCGAAATGCCTCGTAAACACGATTGGACCTGACTACAAAGCCACAAAGATGGCTAGCGGAGACCTCCTCCTCGAATTGAAAAAGAAAGACCAAGTGGAAAAGCTCGCCCAACTCACCAGTATCGGTGACATTAATGTAACAATCTCCCCACATCGCTCCCTAAATACAAGCAGAGGAGTAATATCAGAAGAAGATTTCCTGAATCTCAGTGATGAAGAGCTGCTTGAAGGTTTCCAAGAGCAAAATGTAATTAAAGTACAACGAATTACACTTCGGCGAAACGACCAACAGATCCCCACGAAACACGTAATACTAACATTTGGAACCAGTACTGTGCCCACTTCACTCGACGCAGGATACTTGAAAATCAACGTCCGACCATACATACCGAACCCGAGGCGGTGCTTCAAGTGCCAGAGGTTCGGTCATGCATCACAATCATGCAGAGGTAAAGAAACATGCGCGAAGTGTAGTGCCAACGACCATCCTTCTGACAATTGCAACGCTCCAGCACTTTGTGTCAATTGCAAGGGAGACCATCCAGCTTACTCACGGAGCTGCCCTAGCTGGAAAAAAGAAAAAGAGATCATCGCAATCACAGTAAAAGAAAAAAATCTCATTTTACGAAGCGAGGAAAAGGCTAGGGCACTTACCTCAAGTTAGCTATGCCAGTGCGGCGCGGCAGGGGGCAGCACCACACCGGTTTGAGGAGTCTACAGGGTCCACGCAGTGTGCCCGTGGAAACTCCATCCGCCCCCTTGATGGCTGCTGCCAGTGCTGCGCCATCATCATCGAAGACGGGCTTGCAGACCACAGTGTCGCAGGGCCCAAAGCTGAACCGAATTTCACGGCCCGAGACGCGCGTTTCGGCGCCTGGCTCCCGATCATCCAGCGCCTCGGAGAAGGCGATGGAGGTCGACGCGAAAACCCCGGCGTCATTGACGCCAAACGATCCGCGCTCTCTGGAGCGCACCAAGAAGGAAAAACGTCTTGTAACTGCGCCGAGAAAGGGACCGGTAACCTGAGTGGTTACCGCTCTCGCAAATAGCACATCCCTTTAACACATGTCACCTACAACTTTTGAATCCATATACATCAGTTAATATTTTCAATACCATCAGTATGGCTTTTATCATACATTGGAATTGTAGAGGCCTGATCAACAATTTAGGTGACATTAAAGACTTAATAAACAACCTCTCACTTGTAGCATTCTGCTTACAGGAAACAAATCTAGGCCCTAAATATACACATTTCCTTAAAGGTTTTACTGTCATACGAAAGGACCGCGAACACTCCAGCCGTCTATCTGGGGGAGTCGCTATTGTTGTGCAAAGCGGCATCCCTACACGAAACGTTTTATTAAATACCCCGTACGAGGCTGTAGCCGTCACCGTTTTATCCTATAAAACTGTCACCATTTGTTCACTGTACATTCCACCACATACATATTTCACAACTCGAGACCTGGAAAATCTAACAGACCAGTTGCCGGAGCCTTTTGTTTTAGTAGGTGATTTTAATGCGCACTGTACCCTTTGGGGCAGCGATAAAAATGATCAAAGAGGGCAACTTATCGAAGATTTCGTTTTAACTAATAACATTTGTCTTTTGAACACAGGTGCGCCAACATATTTTTCACCAAGCGCCCGCAATTTTAGCTGCCTCGATTTAGCCTTTTGCTCACCGTCTGTTTTTACCGATTTTAAATGGGAAGTACTGAATACCTCGTATGGCAGTGACCATTTATTTCCCTGCTATCATCAAACTCACATCATCACCACCCATTATAAATTGTAAACCGCGTCGCTGGAAGGTACACCTTGCTGACTGGACACTCTTTACAGAAAATGCAAAGCTCGAACAAGTGTTTTTAAGTGAGCTAAGCGTTAACGAAATCAATGAAAGGTTCACTGCTGTTTTAATATCAGCGGCAGAAAAGGCCATTCCCCTAACATCCAGCCTTGTGCGCAAAAAACTTAACCCCTGGTGGACACCAGAATGCACAGAAGCAAAAAAAAAAAACACAACAAAATCGGGCCTGGGGAATCTTGCGAAGATACCCGACCTATACAAACCTCCTACATTTCAAACAGGCCAAATCCAAAGCACGATTTATACGAAGGCAGGCGGAAAAATCATCATGGAGGAAATACTTATCTTCGATAAACAGCTGTCACCTCTAAACAAATGTGGGAAAAGGTGAGGAAGTTTAGGGGAGATTACTCGTTGTATACAATACCGCTCCTTACAAGTCCAGGTACACAAACAACACTACAAGAACAGGCCGACATACTTGGTGAACGCTTCCACAATGTTTCCAGCTCGGATAATTATTCAAAAGAATTTTTAAAGTACAAACAGTCTGCTGAAAAACAGAAGCTGCCCACTACTGGCGCGACAAATGAATTGTACAATGCCCCCCTTACACAGCAGGAATTAAACATAGTCCTTTCAGCTGGCAAAAAAAAACAGCGGTAGGTCACGACCGTATTCACTACTCCATGCTGGCACATCTATCCCAAGCATCTGTAGAGGCTCTCCTTGAATTTTTCAATTTAATCTAGGAATCTGGGAGAACGCCAGAGGAGTGGAAAAAAGCAATAGTAGTCCCATTTTTTGAAAGCTGGTAAATCCCCAACATCCGCAAGTCGCTACAGACCCATTGCCCTGACCAGCTGTCTGGCAAAATCATATGAAAGCATTATTAATATAAGGCTCTCGTTCATTTTAGAATCAAGAAACTTAATAGACCCTCACCAATGCGGTTATAAAAAGGGTTGTTCAACCACTGACCATCTTGTCCGACTGGAGCATGAAATTCGATATGCATTTTTACACAAGCAACATTGTCTGGCAGTTTTCTTTGATTTAGAAAAAGCCTATGATACCACGTGGAGATATGGAATTTTAAGAGACCTAGCTGACCTCGGCATCCGTGGTAAAATGCTTAACTGCCTAGCTGATTTCATGTCTAATAGAACATTTCAGGTTCGTCTCGGCACAGTACTTTCTCGTACATTTGCACAGGAAAATGGTGTTCCACAAGGCTGTGTTCTGAGCACAACACTTTTCATTGTAAAAATGAACTCGGTTAATAAGGTTATACCGTCGTCTGCTATGCACTCTATATACGTCGACGACCTGCAAGTGGCTTGCCGTGCCTAAAATTTATCAACTTGTGAGAGGCAGCTTCAGATCACAATCCCCGCAGGGGCGTCTGCGTCAGCAGGCGTTTGGTGTATTGCGACACCACGGACCCGAGCACATGGGGGTTGGCCCCTCCCGCGTGTAGCCGTGCGCGGCTTAGCCGTGTCCTGGGAAAAGAGGATCCTGGGGGTTGAGCCGATGCCGGGTGTTCGGACCTTCATGGCCCCTCGGCGGAGGCAACACGCCTCTTTGGCCTCCGCTTCACGTAGACGGCACCCCCGGACTGACCCACCCGGGGGAAATCGGTGGTCGCCTTTTCCTGTCCCCCTCTCCGATCTTTCTCTGCTCTATTTTTCTGTCTTCACTGTCCTGTCATCTCTTCTCTTCTGTTACTTCCTCAATTTCCATAGGCGGCTTGGGTTAACCTTGTGTAGGTGCCCTCCCTTGGGTTTATATGTAAGGTTATAGCGGCAATGTACGGCTGGCGCCTGCAGCCTTACACGTGAAGTGCTGCAGCGTCCCCTTGTTGGACTCCGTGGTGGGTGGCTGCCATTGCTGCCGAAATACACCAAACTGCTATGGGAACACCCGCTTTTCCCCGACTTCTTGATCGTCTCCCTCAGAAGAGGGGACGCACCGATGAGATTCTGAACTTGTTCACCAGACCAAAAGACATTTTCCCCCGATTCCAAGTAGTACATAGTGAAAGAACCGAAAAACTAGCAAGAACCATATCCCCATTTGTAGTTGCAAAAAGCTTGACCAACACGCTAGGTCCTGGCTACAAAGTCACCAAAATGCCAAGCGGGGATCTTCTGCTTGAGCTACGGGATAAGGAGCAATACAACAGACTCGGCAAGCTTGTTACTTTTGGTGATGTCCCAGTTTCCGTTTCACCGCATCGATCAATGAACACAGTACGGGGGGTAGTATCTGAAGCAGACCTCATCGACCTATCTGAAACCGAACTGTTGGAAGGATGGAAGGAGCAAAATGTCACGAATGTGCAGCGCATTGTTATGAGACGGGACAATAAAGAAATTCGCACGAAACACCTGATACTTACCTTTGAATTGAGCGTTTTCCCATAAAGCATTGAAACAGGGTACACAAAGACATCCGTAAGACCATACATCCCAAATCCTAGGCGATGCTACCAATGCCAAAGATTTGGCCATGGCTCGCAGAGCTGCCGTGGTCGACTCACCTGTGCTAAGTGTGGAACACAAGGTCATGCCTCAGACAATTGTGAGGCCACACCTCACTGCGTTAATTGCGATGGTGACCATCCAGCATACTCTCGCTCCTGTCCAAGCTGGAAAAAAGAAAAAGAAATCCTAACACTGAAAGTCCGTGAAAACATATCGTTCAGGGAAGCACGCAAAAGGTGCTCACCATTCCACACTACCACATATGCTGATGCGGTGCGTCAAGGGGCAGCGTCGCAGCGGCTACTGCCACCTGCCCAGCCCGCGCGCAGCGAGCTGTCGCTTGTGGCTCCTGCCCCCAGGGTGGAAGGAGCGAAGTCTACTCCACCCAACCAGCGAACAGGCCCGGTTACCCTAGGGTTGCCGGCACCACAACAGTCCTCGGTGGCAGCCTGCGCTTCGCGTAGCGAACCCGCAGGCCCGCCAGCAGCTACCACGGTGGGTGCAGTCAAGGCTGCCTCACCCTCACCGGCCCCTGCTGGTGCTGGCAACAGCCGGCGCAGCTCAGGCCCAAAGGCAGCCCCATCGACATCCGGGCTGGTGGGCGCAAATGTCTCGTCCTTGGCGGCGAGACTTTCGCGTGAAACTTCTCGCTCGCAAGAGCGCGTGTCCGGCGCCTCACAAGAGGAAATGGACACCACACCCACCCCGACGGCGCACCAAGCGCCTAAAGAGCGGCGAGGTTCCCTCGACCGCTTCAGAAAAGACAAATCCCGCGTTACAGGGCCCGGAAAGGGCTCTGTAATCTAATGCAACACTTCCTTTTTGTTTTTAGTACACACAGCACCCATTTACTTTCAGTATGGCCACACAAATTATACAATGGAACATCAGAGGCCTTCTCAGGAACCTCGATGATGTGCAAGAACTTCTCCACAAACACAATCCAAAAGTGCTGTGTGTACAGGAAACATTTAAAATCGGCACATACAAACTTTCTTCGACAGTATGTTACGTTTCGTAAAGATCGCGATGATGGTCTCGCATCATCAGGCGGTGTTGCAATTGTGATTCACGACAGCATAGCATGTCAACGTTTGCAGCTGCAAACGCCCCTTGAAGCAGTGGCAGTTCGACTGGTTCTCCTTAACAAACTCATCACCATTTGCTCGGTATACATACCCCCACATTACCGCTTACACAAACACGAATTTCAGTCGTTGATAGACGAATTGCCAGAGCCCTATCTTGTTCTTGGCGATCTCAATGCACACAACAGTCTGTGGGGCGACGCTCGCATCGATGCGCGAGCCCGTCTAATTCAAGATTTTCTTTTCTCATCCGGTGCTTGTCTGCTTAACAAAAAAGAACCTACATATTATTGTCTTGCAAACAAAACATTTTCCTCTATAGATCTCAGCATAGCTTCTCCATCCATATTCCCTGAACTTGAATGGGAAGTTATAAAAAACCCTTACGGGAGCGACCATTTCCCAATACTGCTGAGAGCACCAAGACAATAAGAATCTCCACCACATGCTCCTCGGTGGAAGGTCAATGCAGCGGACTGGGATAAATTCCAAACACTTACCAGTAAGCTCTCGTGGGCAGACATTTCATCGCTCGGAATTGACGGTGCCATCGAGTATTTGACTAATTTCATAATTGATGCAGCTTCTAAGTGTATTCCCCAAACAAGTGGACTTTCTAGCAAACGCCGTGTTCCGTGGTGGAATGAACAATGCCGGAACGCACGTAGGCAGCAGAACAAAGCATGGAGGCAGCTTCGCGATTATCCTACTGCTGAAAACCTTGTCAGTTTCAAGAAAATCAAGTCCCAAGGTAGGAGAACACGTAGACAAGCCAGGAGAGACAGCTGGCAAACATTTTTATCAAGTATCAACTCGTACACGCATGAGGCCAAGGTTTGGAACAGGGTGAATAGAGTAAGAGGACGACAAACACATCCGCCTCCCCTGGTAGACAGACAGGGAGACAGCCTGGAGGACCAAGCGAACCATCTGGGTGCACATTTTGAACATGTTTCCAGTTCATCACACTATTCTCCAGCGTTTAAAAGATACAAATCAGCAATAGAAAAACAAAAACTGGACCGAAAGAGCACCGGAAACGAGCCATATAACCTACCTTTCTCCCTAGCAGAGCTGCATGCATCACTCACCTGTTGCAACCAATCTGCCCCAGGCCCTGACCGTATACTATATGACATGTTGAAAAACCTACTCTCTGAAACTAAGAAAACCCTTCTCTGTCTCTATAACTCTATATGACCTCCGGCGAGATCCCCTCTGCCTGGAAAGAGGCCATAGTGATCCCTATCCTGAAGCAGGGCAAGGATCCATCGTCCGTATCCAGTTACCGGCCCATAGCTCTAACAAGCTGCCTCTGCAAAGCTTTCGAGAAAATTATAAACCGTCGTCTGATACATTTCCTAGAATCAAACAAGCTGCTTGACCCATACCAGTGCGGTTTTCGCGAGGGTCGATCCACCATTGACCATTTGATACGTATTGAGGCACAGATACGTGAAGCTTTTGTTCAAAAACAATTCTTTTTATCTGTATTCCTAGACATGGAAAAGGCCTACGACACCACATGGCGGTTTGGAATACTGAGATCTCTCCCACTTTGGTGTACGTGGTAATATGTTAAATGTCACTGAAAGTTATCTGGTGAATCGCACATTCCGTGTTCGAGTTGGCAATGCATTATCACGACCTTTTGTGCAGGAAACTGGAGTGCCACAGGGTGGGGTGCTGAGTTGCACTCTCTTCATTATAAAAATGAATTCCTTGCGTCTAGGCATCCCACGTAATATGTTTTATTCAACGTACGTCGATGATATACAGATTGGATTTAAATCATGCAACCTTGCAATCTGTGAGCGGCAGGTTCAACTTGGTCTGAACAAGGTGGCTAAATGGGCAGACGAGAATGGATTCTGCTTAAACCCACAAAAGAGCACCTGCGTCCTTTTTTCTAGAAAGAGAGGACTGTACCCCGACCCCGACATTGACCTGCAAGGACAGCGTCTACCTGTAAAAACGGAACATAAATTCTTAGGCATTATTCTTGACACAAAGCTAACATTCATACCACACCTAAAACATCTAAAAAACAAGTGCATGAAAACAATGAATATTTTAAAAGTGTTGTCACGCACTACATGGGGTAGTGACAGAAAGTGTCTGTTAAATTTGTATAAAAGCCTCATACGAACACGCCTAGACTACGGGGCCATAATTTATCAGTCAGCCACCCCAACCGCGTTGAAGATGCTGGACCCCATCCACCATCTAGGTATTCGCTTGTCTACAGGTGCCTTTAGGACAAGCCCTGTAGAAAGCCTTTACGTGGAATCCAATGAGTGGTCCCTCCACTTGCAGAGGACCTACACAGCTTTCATGTATTTCCTTAGAGTGAATGCAAACAGTGAACATCCCTCATATTCCACCGTAAATGATTTGTCCAGCTCCCACCTCTTTCATAACCGACCTGCAGTAAGAGAGCCCTTCTCGTTGCGTGTGAGAAGTCTGGCTGAGGAAATGGATGTCCCACTCTTTGAACATCGTCTAATGACACCCACTATACAGGTCTCACCGTGGCAGTGGCAGATTGTAGACTGTGATTTGTCCTTTTTACATGTTACGAAGCACGCCCCGGTTGCACACATTCGAATGCATTTCCTCGAACTGCAGCATAAATACTCCTGTCCGGAATTTTACACCGATGCATCAAAGTCTCATGCCGGCGTCTCTTATGCAGCGGTTGGCCCATCATTTTCAGATGCCGACACCCTGCACCCCCAAACGAGCATTTTCACAGCAGAGGCTTATGCAATACTGTCGGCTCTTAAACATATCAAAGAATCGAAAATACCAAAAACAATTATCTACACAGACTCGCTGAGCGTAGTAAAAGCTTTAAAATCTCTTAAAAGGCACAAAAATCCCGTAATAGTATCGCTTTATTCATTAATATGTAATATTTATGCGTCTGGGCAACATGTTGTGATGTGCTGGGTGCCAGGACACCGAGACATTGAGGGAAATGTACTGGCAGACCAGATTGCCACATCCATCGACGCAAAAGCTGGAAACACATCCATGCGCGTCCCTGTTCCCGATATGAAGCCATATCTACGCAAGAGACTTCGAGCCCACTGGCAACGTTTGTGGGACGCCCAGAGTCTAAACAAACTTCATTTAATTAAGCCTCGCTTAGGGAACTGGCCATCGACCACGAAATCTAGAAGAAATGATGTCCTATTCTGTAGGCTCAGAATAGGACACACTTATGGCACGCACAATTACTTGTTGTCTGGAGGCGAACCCCCGACCTGTACTAGATGTGGGGAGGTACTTACTGTACTTCACATCCTAGTACAGTGTCCACTAATAGAACCTGAAAGAAACACTTCGTTCAAGCCTATAGAGAGAATATACCCCTTCACCCAGCGATGTTTTTACATAGTGACCCGGTATTTCAGCACGAATCAGTTATAGCCTTTTTAACCGACATCGACATTTTGCAAGTTCTTCGCCCGAGAGATTCGTAGCAGGGTCCTCTTTCAGAGGACGCTGCTGCGACAGCATTTTGAAATGCACTCTCCTCCAGGCTCTTGCTTCTAAGGGTCTCTGTGAGGCAGTAGTGCCTTGTATCGCTCACAGCTTTTTTATACCATATTCATTGCGCCCTATCACATCATTGTCATGATCTTATTAATTTTCTATTTTACGCACCTTTAGTGCGCAGATTTTAGGCCCCTTTACAGCCACCCTACACCTACCCACTGTCATTGATCATACCATTGCTCACTCAGTACACCACGTCTTGGCGCTCTTTGGCCATAGCTGGCCCTTGCGCCAGAAAACAACATATATCATCATCATCATCATCATCAGATCACAATAAATAAACTTGCAAAATGGGCTAACAAGAATGGCTTCTGCTTCTCCACCCAGAAAACAGTTACTGTTTTATTTTCTCAGAAACGTGGGCTATACTGCGACCCAGTCCTGAAATTAAATGACGCCACACTACCAGTCAAACAACATTACAAATTTTTAGGAGTAACCTTTGACACTAAACTGAATTTCCTGACCCACATAAACACACTAAAGATTAAGACAAATAAAGCACTGAATATCCTTAAAGTGTTGTCCCATAAGCACTGGGGTTCTGACCGAACATGTCTTTTACGTATTTACCGGTCTGTTGTGCGTAGCCTTCTAGACTACGGCTGCGTAGTTTATGGCTCAGCCAGACATTCTTACATTCGACGACTTGATCCAGTACATAACCTTGGACTATGCCTAGCAAGTGGTGCTTACAGGACATCACCTGTCCAAAGTTTATACGTTGACTGTAATGAGCCTTCCTTACAGCAGCACAGAGCGTTACTTACTTTTTCTTATGTACTCAAAATTCAGTCATCACCGCAGCACTTATGTTACAATATCGTCACACAATGCAACTCACGCTTACATTACACTAATAAGCCGAACATGATTCGGCCACTTCTTTTACGGCACGATGAATACTGCAAGACTTATGATATTCCTCAAGAGGTACTGCAAGCTGCTGAAAGACCCCAAAGATTGCCCCCGTGGTGCGATTTCACAGTTATGTGATTGGACACTAACACATCTAAAGAAAAAGGACACCCCACAAGAACACATAATACAAGAGTTCCGAGCTATCCAAGAAAAATACACCCCGCAGGGGCGTCTGCGTCAGCAGGCGTTTGGTGTGTTGCGACACCACGGACCCGAGCACATGGGGGTTGGCCCCTCCCGCGTTTAACCGTACGTGGCTTAGCCGTGTCCGGGGAAAAGGGGATCCTGGGGGTTGAACCGAAGCCGGGTGTTTGGACCTTTACGGCCCCTCGGCGGAGGCAACACACCTCTTTGGCCTCTGCTTCACGTAGACGGCGCCCCCGGACTGACCCACCCGGGGGAAATCGGTAGTTGCCTTTTCCTGTCCTCCTCTCCACTCTTTGTCTTTCTCTATCTTTCAATCTTTCCTGTCTTCTCCTCTCTTCTATTTATTTCCTATCTTGTAGGCAGCGAGGGTTAACCATGTGTGACGTAACCAAACTAGGTTATATCATATTAGGTTATAGCAGTAACGTACAGCTGGCGTTTGCAGGGCTTGTTGTACATGTTTTGCGGCGTCCCCTTGTTGGGCTCCATGGTGGGTGGCTGGCGTTACTGCCGAAAGCATACACACTTACATATGGCTTGGAACTTTCCACCACTCCCTGATCGCCCCCATAAAAGGGGGCGCACCGAAGAAGTGTTCAAATTTTTTGGTACCCAAACAGAAATTTTCCCCCGCTATCATGTTATCCGTAGTGAAAAACAGGAAAAAACAGTCAGAGTCATCTCGCCGTTCCTTGTGGCGAAATGTCTCACAGATGCTCTTGGCCCAGGTTATAAAGTCACGAAATTGGCCAGCGGTGACCTCCTCTTGGAACTCCGTGATAAGAAGCAACACGAAAAGCTGCCAAATCTAGTCTCGTTTGGGGACATTCGACTGACAATTACCCCGCACCGCACATTGAACACCACCCATGGTGTCGTTTCAGACGATGACTTGATGGAACTCACTGAGACAGAACTTCTAGAGGGCTGGAGCGACCAGAACGTGATCGATGTCAAAAGGATCAAGTTGAAGCGGGATGGTAAAGAAATCCCAACAAAGTATCTTATTCTAACCTTCGGCTCAAGTATGTGTCCTGAAAGTATCGAAACAGGCTATATAAAAATCCGTATCAGGCCGTACGTGCCAAACCCGCTGAGATACTTGAAATGTCAAAGTTTGGCCACAGTTCCCAGAACTGCCGAGGTCGAGTGACCTGTGCTAAATGCAGCGCACATGAACATGCATCTGAAACTTGCAAGAATGACCTACACTGCGTAAACTGTGATGGAGAGCACGCCGCATGCTCGCGGTCGTGCCCAACCTGGAAAAGAGAAAAAGAAATAGTAGCAATCAAAGTAAAAGATAACATATCATTTAAGGAGGCACGTACGTGGGCTTCATACCTGCCAAAGAATACCTGTGCCGATGTGGCGCGTCAGGGGGCAGCGACACAACGGTTTCCGGCGGCTGGCCGGCCCACACGCAGTGAGCCACCAGCGACGCCATCCGCTCCCTCGGCGGCTGCAGCTAGCGCTGCTCCGCCATCTCAGAACAAGGGGCCATCGACCTCCGGGCTGGTGGCTTCAAAGGTCTCGTCCCACGAGACGAGGCAGTCACGTCAAACCAACCGCTCGCTAGAGGCGATGGGCACAACAACCGGCCAGACGGCGCCGCCAGCGCCGAAGGAGCGGCGGGAATCTCTGGACCGCTCCAGAAAAGAGAAACCTCGCGTCACGGCGCCTGGAAAAGGCACCGTGAGCTAGTCTATCTTCCGAACACACAGCACAAACACTTTCTTCATTATGGAGACACAAATACTACAATGGAATGTTAGAGGACTTATTCACAACCTCGACGATATAAGAGAACTCCTACACAAACATAATCCTAAGTTGCTGTGTGTTCAAGAGACACTTCTGAAGCCTACAAACACGCACTTTCTTCAGAATTACACCATCTTCCCAAAAGACCGTAACGAGGCTAACGCCTCAGGCGGTGTAGCAATAGTTGCCGACAAGTCCGTAGCTTGTCGACACGTCGCCCTTCGGACGCCCCTTGAGGCAGTGTCTGTACGGGCTATCCTTTTTAATAAATTGGTCACGGTATGTTCCATTTATATACCCCCGAACCATCATCTTCAAAAAACAGACCTTCATAACCTTGTCGATCAGCTTCCCGAGCCTTACATGCTCGTGGGAGATTTTAATGCCCACAACACGCTGTGGGGCGACTCGCGATGCGACGCACGAGGTCGGCTCATAGAAAACTTCCTTTTAAACTCCGGTGCGTGCCTCTTCAATAAGAAGGAGCCAACCTATTATAATCTCCATCACAATTCATACTCATCAATAGAGCTATCGATTGGCTCTGCCTCCCTTTTCTCTGATTTAGAATGGCATGTCATCAAAAATCCATATGGAAGTGACCACTTCCCAGTAAGTCTAAACTTGGTAACGCAACGTGACCCCCCTCCACATGTCTCTCGCTGGAAACTAGCCTCAGCGGATTGGAAATGTTTTAAGGAATCCACCTACCTATCACAAGATTTTATAAGTAACTTTAGTATAGATGATGCCGTATCATATTTTACCGCTTTTATCATTGACGCAGCTGAGAAGTTCATTCCTCAGAAAAATGGGACTACAACCAAAAGACGGGTTCCTTGGTGGAATGACGATTGCAGACAGGCACGAAGGAGACAAAATAAAGCCTGGGGCAAACTACGGAAATGTCCTACTGCGGAAAACCTAATCGAATTTAAACAGATTAAATCACAGGGGCGAAGGACGCGGCGACAAGCAAAGAGGGCCAGCTTGGAGAAGTTTGTCTCGGGAATTAATTCCTATACACAGGAAACAAAAGTGTGGAGTGGACTAAAAAAGCTTAAGGGGCAATCAACCCACTCTTTGCCTCTGGTAAATGACTATGGAAATAGCCTGGAAGACCAGGCTAACGCTCTCGGGGAGCACTTCGAGTACGTATCTAGCTCAATGAATTATACGCAGTCATTCCTTAAACACAAAGAACAAATAGAACGCATGCCATTAGGTCGCAAGTGCAGACGGATCGAACCCTACAATAGCGCTTTTACCATTGCCGAGTTAAGAGCCTCCTTAAAGAAATGTCAGAGCTCTGCTCCGGGTCCTGACAAAGTCGTCTATGATATGGTCAAATACCTCCACACAGACACCCAAATGACTCTACTCACACTTTTTAATAAAATATGGGCTGCTGGGTACATTCCTTCTACATGGAACGAAGCAATTGTCGTCCCGGTTCTGAAGCAGGGGAAGGATCCCTTCTTTAGTGACAAGCTATCGACCAATAGCGCTCACGAGTTGCCTGTGTAAGCTATTTGAAAAAAATGATTAACTGCCGTCTCCTGCATTTCCTCGAATCAAATAAACTGCTCGATCCATACCAGTGTGGCTTTAGAGAAGGCCGGTCAACAACCGACCATCTAGTACGTATCGAGGCAAATATCCGAAACGCTTTTGTCCATAAGCAGTTTTTCTTGTCCGTATTCCTCGACATGGAAAGGGCCTACGACACAACGTGGCGCTTTGGAATATTGCGGGATATCTCCGAGATGGGTATTCGGGGAAGCATGCTTAGTGTTATAGAAAGTTACCTGTCTAACCGTATTTTTCGAGTTAGAATTGGCAGTACTCTGTCCAGACCTTTTATTCAGGAAACCGGGGTTCCACAGGGTGGAGTACTTAGTTGTACGCTTTTCATTGTAAAGATGAATTCCTTGCATTCATTCATTCCACGCAGTATGTTTTATTCGGTATACGTAGATGACGTACAGATAGGATTTCGGTCGTGCAACCTGGCTATCTGTGAGCGACAGGTTCAGCTCGGTCTCAACAAAGTCTCCAAATGGGCTGATGAAAATGGCTTTAAGCTCAACCCGAATAAAAGCTGTTGTGTTCTTTTTACACGAAACAGTGGATTGAACGCTGATCCTGACGTAGAACTGTATGGGCAGCGGATACCTGTAAGTACCGAGTACAAATTTTTAGGCGTAATACTAGACACCAAGCTTACATTCATCCCACACATAAAGTATCTTAAGAACAAATGCTTAAAGACAATGAACATTCTTAAACTTTTGTCGCACACAACGTGGGGTAGTGATAGGAAATGCCTCATGAACCTATATAAGAGCCTTATATATACACGATTAGACTATGGGGCTATAGTCTACCAGTCTGCTACGCCCAGCGCGCTAAAATGCTGGATCCCGTGCACCATCTGGGCATCCGCTTGGCCACAGGTGCTTTTAGGACAAGTCCTGTGGCAAGCCTCTACGTAGAGGCAAATGAGTGGCCACTCCACCTACAAAGGACATACTCCAGCTTCACATATTTTCTAAAGGTAAATGCCAACTCTGAACATCCGGCATATTCGACCATAAATGACACGACTAGTACCACACTCTTTCAGAATCGACCTGCAGCGAGAGAGCCTTTCTCGTTGCGTGTGCGGAGCCTCAGCAAAGAAGTAGGTGTACAACTCCTTGAACAACGTCTCATGCCCCCAGCAAAGTTGTTACCGCCGTGGCAGTGGCAGCCCATAGAATGTGACACATCGTTTACTGAGGTCACCAAGCACGCCCCAGAAGCACATATTAAGATGCACTTTCTAGAACTTCAGGCGAAATACTCATGCCCGGAGTACTACACCGACGCATCAAGATCACATGCTGGTGTGTCTTACGCAGCACTCGGACCTTCTTTCTCCGAATCAGATGTTCTGCACACTGAAACGAGCATCTTTACTGCTGAAGCACACGCAGTTTGGTCGGCCGTTAAACATATTAAAAAAGCAAAGCTACAAAAAGCCATTATATACACAGACTCTCTAAGTGTTGTAAGATACTTAAGTTCCTTTCATAAAAGTAAAAATTCTGTATTGAATGACCTTTACTCACTCCTGTGTGTAACATACTTGTGTAATCAACATATAATAATATGTGGGGTCCCTGGACACAGAGACATCGAGGGAAATATGCTCGCTGACGAAGGAGCCACGTCCATAGCAGCAAAATACATGAATTCCTCCTCTGTAGCTGTCCCTGCCTTAGACTTAAAACCTTTTCTAAGAAAAAGCCTAAGGAACTATTGGCAACGCTCAGCTCATGGGACAATGAAACATGAAACAAGCTGCATGTCATTAAGCCACAACTAGGAAACTGGCCATCTATATCAAAAACTCGGCGAACAGAGGTCATCATCTGTAGACTTCGAATAGGCCACACATATGGCACACGCTCCTACCTGTTGACTGGTGACGAGCCACCTACCTGTGGAAAATGTGACACGACGTTAACTGTCCTTCACGTATTGCTAGAATGTCATGCATTAGAGGCTCACAGGAAAAAGTACTTTCGTTTACCATACCGTCAACAAGTCCCACTACACCCAGCAATGTTCTTAGGAAATGACCCACTCTTTGAAAGTAAATCAATCTTAGCTTTTATAAACGATGTTGGTGTACTGGATGTTATACACCCTAGGGATTCGTAGCACGTCCTCCACCTTGAGGGTGCTGCTACGGTAATACGCTTTTGCAGAGCACGTGCTTCTAGGCCCTTGCGTTCAATGGCCCTGCTGAGGCATTAGTGCTGCTGACACCCACATCTCTCTATATCATCCTCCCATTGCATATCTTTTATGACCACCGCACGTCTCACACCTCACGTGTCATTCTCATAGTTTTAATGCATATATATTCTACGCACTTATGTTTTTAGGCCTCTATACAGCCGTGTGACATCTACCCTTCAAAATTCACAGCTCATGCTTCATTGACAACTAATTAGCATTGCCTTGGCGCTCTTTCGCCACACATGGCCCTTGCGCCAATAACATCCAATAATCATCATCATCAAGAAAAATACAAAAATTACACAGAATTTTACACTGATGGCTCTAAAACATAAAAACATGTGGGCGTGGGAATCGCAACGAAAAATTGGGAAACTAGTATTCGAATGCACCATTCAGCTTCAATCTTTACCGCTGAAGTTTATGCATTATAGATTGCAGTAAAAAAAATTATCACCGAGAAGCTGAAAAATGCTATAATTTATACTGATTCGTTAAGTGCACTGAGAGCTTTAAATTTAAATTCCGCCTGCGAACCCCTACTTGGTGATATCTTAAACATGGTCTTTTGTAACAAATACGGAAGAACCATACGATTCTGCTGGGTCCCAAGCCATGTTGGTATACCAGGGAATGAAGCAGCAGACAGATGTGCGTCCATGGCAGCTCTCAAAAACATAACTCGCACAACACTTCCACATAAAGACAGTATCCAAGCGATTCGTAAGGCCCTTGCGTCAAGATGGCAGACAGGAATGGAACTCGTGCATAAACAACAAGTTACATGTGACTAAACCCCTGCTTGGCTAGTGGAAATCATGCAGTCACCAAGAGCGGTTCTATGAGGTAATCTTATGTCGACTTCGAATTGGGCACACACATCTAACACACAATTTTCTACTTCGAAAAGCAAACCCACCAACTTGCAAGAAGTGCCATGAACCACTTACTGTAATGCACATTATTATGACATGTCCACATACCGAAACACAGAAGGAAACTTTTACAAAATCTAGATACCTTGCATATACCTCTACACCCCTCCTTACTAGTAGGAGACGACCCGCTAGTGCCATTCACGGAGTTGTTCAACTTTTTAGACGAAACTGGTTATTTACATCAACTATAAAGTAACACAGCTTTTACTGCCCTAACATTGTTTTTGTATTGTCTTGTGACTGGCGCAGCATGGCCTTAGTCGCTTTTGCGCCATTAAACCAGGATTAACTAACTAACGAACATTCCGCTTCCCAAAAGCCAGTTAAAGATTTCGCCTTAATAAAGAAACCGCAGAGCTCGGGAGGCAGTCTTGTAAAACCAATCGAATACATGAAATAAAAAAAGGAAACGATGGGCTGTAACAGCGTTAGCATGAGCTAGCCATATCTGCTACGTTCTCCTGGTTATCATCGCCATCTCCACCTTTTCTTCTGCAGCACGTTCACGTTGCTCATTCCACGCATAACTGAATGAAGTAAGCGCGCAGAATGCGTGACTCAAACAGCCGCGTAAGGGGGAGCGGACCAAATGAGCTAGAAGGATATAGACAAAATACCCGTATTCACAGCCGGCAAACGCGTTCTATGTGCGGTGAGTCACTGCGGCATTACCTTGCGGTGACGTGGTACTTAATATATACCAAATTATCGTGACGTTGCCCAATAGCAACCAAAATACCAGGCTCGTAGCAGACGCCCGCCGCCTAGGTGCGGCTTCCGCAGCGAAGAAATCGAACGGGTCCGGTACAGCAGTGCCGCGGCGCTGCAGTACCCAAAAAAAGGCCTTAGCTCCTCCCATGCATTCACGTGGCACTTTGGACACTCACCAGTATTCTAGGTCACTACCCAAGGCAGGCGCAGACGACCCGAGCCTCCGCCAGTATGGTGGCGCCATCTAGTTAAGGCGCGTGCAAACGCCGCGTGCGCAGACGCAGACGACGAGATGCGGTTCAGACGAGGCGTACAATCAACGCGATCCCGATATGAGATGTGTGCCACGTACCTATTCTGGGTACCTCTTCGGTACACGTTATGGTGTCTCCTCGCAAGGTACGAACCATTGGTGATGAAGCGAATCGTAGAGCTACGTGCGCGGCTACAACCAGGCATCATCGGGCTCAGCAGACTGCTGTGCAGGGGTCATTACAAGCTGCAGCTCGCCGTCGACGCCCGGCGGACAGTTCAGATCGTTAACGCTCGTCAAAACGCGGCGAAGAGACTTTGCCGCGAAGACCCTGTTGTGCATGGTGCCGAAATTAAAGCTACTCTTGAGCCGCTCCACCAGCTTACGCTGTGACTGCTGCGTGTGCCGCGCAGGCCTGTGACTTTTTTTTTTTAATTGCCGCGACAATGCGTTGCCCATTTGCACGCGGAAAGTACGACTAGACGAAAAGCTTTCTATCATGTTTAGCATATTTCCACGGATGCCCACTCCCGACAAGTCTTGCAAGATTCCGTAACGCCAAGTTGTATCGTCCGCCTTGAGAAACACGGTTAAGAATTATTGTTTATGTATGAAGGCACCACGAATGTTTGCTTCGACGCACACGAGATGGCCGGTTGTAGGCCGTCCTTCTCTGAAGCCGCACTGATATGAAGCAAGGATTTTGTTTGACACAGGGAAGTGTAAAAGGCGACGGTCTGTTATTTTTGCAAAATGTTTGCAAATACAACTTGTGAGGGCTATTGCGTGGTAACTTGTTAATAATGTGGGCTCTGTTTCTTCTTTCGGAATTGGAACGACAAGGGATTCTTCCCATGCAGTAGGAAGGTACCCGGTAGTCCATATATCACTGAAAAGTGCGAGTAGCGTTATTTGAGTATCACTGTGGATGTGCTTAATCTTGTCGTAGATGATCCTGTCAGGTCGAGGTGCAGAGTTCTGACATACAGTCAAGGAGGCTGTCAACTCGGCTATGTTAAAGGGGAGCTTATAGAAGTTGTTCTGTCTGCATTTACGGTCAATAGCCTTGCGTCCCGATTTTTGTTTGTGCTTTAGGAACGCCTCGGAATAACGACTACAACTAGATACGTGCTTGAAGTGTTCGCCAAGAGCGTCAGCTTGGTCTTCCAAGGCGTTAGCTTCGTCGTTCACTAGGGGCAATGGATGCATTTCTTTTCGCTTTAGCCTTCTTTGCCCGTACCATACTTTTGCCTCTTGAGTATACGAGTTGATACCTGAGAGAAACCTCTCCCAACTTGCCCAATTGTGTCGTCGCGTTCTTCTTCCCTGGCATTTACCATGTTTAAGTTCTATTAGGTTTTCAGCCGTAGGACATTCACGTAGTTTGCCCCAAGCTTTAGTTTGTCTCCTTCATGCCTGTGTGCAATCGTGATTCCACTAGGGAACCCGTCTATTGAATGAAGTGCCACTTGTTTGAGGAATAAACTTCTCAGTGGCGTCAATGATAAAAGCAGTAAAGTATGATATGGCGAGATCCATACTAAAATTATTTGTACAAGCTCGTGATAATTAGGTGGATTCCCTAAAGCATTCGTAGCTGATGCCAGTTTCAAGCGAGGGACATGCGGAGGGGAGTCATGTTTGGTTACTAAGTTTAGGCTTACTGGGAAGTGATCACTTCCGAATGGATTTTTAATTACACGCCATTCTAAATCAAGGAAAGGTGAAACAGAGCCAATCGAGATGTATATTAATGAATATGAACTATGATGTATATTGTTATATGTTGGCTCTTTCTTATTGAAGAGGCACGCACCGGAGTTAACAAGGAAGTTTTCAATGAGTCGACCTCTCGCGTCGCATCGCGAGTCTCTCTAAAGAGTGTGATGAGCATTAAAATCACCAGTGATCATGTATGGTTCTGGGAGGTGGTCAATGAGGCTGTGAAATTCCGTTTTACTGAGATGATAGTTGGGCGGTATGTAAATGGAGCAAATGGTTATCAGCTTGTTAAATAAGATTGCTCTCACATACAGCCTCGAGGGGCGTCTGAAGGGTAAACTGTTGGCAAGCAACAGACTTCTTTACAGCTATGGCTACATGATATTTACGGAAAATGTCATATTGATTGAGAAAGTTCGAGTGTGTAGGTTTTAATTGTGTTTCTTGGACTCACAGCGCCTTCGGTATAAATTTTTGTATGAGTTCTGTAATGTCGTCGGGGTTACGAAGTAGTCCTCTGACATTCCGCTGTATCTGTGTGTCCATGTTGCAGACGATGTTTGTGCTGTGTGTCGTGTAAAAAGACTAACTTAACTTACAGAGCCCTTGTCGAGTCCTTTTTATTTATTTTTTTTGAGCGAACGCGAGATTCTCAGCGCTCAGTAAGCGCTGGCGGCGCCGTTTAGCTGGTTATGTTCATCGGCTCTTGCGAGGCGCTAGACACGCGTTCTTGCGAGCGCAGTGTTTGACGTGAGCGCCTCGTCTCGATGGACGAGGCCCTTGAGACCATAATACCAGAGGTCGATGGCCCCTTCTGCTGGGACAAAGGAGCAGCGCTAGCCGTAGTCGCCAAAGGGGCGGATGGCGTCACCGCCGGCTTACTACGCGTGGGCCGGACAGCAGCCGGAGGCCGTTGTGACGCTTCCCCCTGACACGCCGCATCGGCAAAGCTGGTGTTAGACAGGTAGGTCATCCACCCGCCATCATGCCTCTTTAAATGAAAGATTCTCTTTCACTTTGATAGTTGCAATTTTGTTTTATTTCTTCCATGATGGGTAGGACCGCGAGTACGCGGCGTGCTTCTCATCACAGTTCACACAGTCGAGTTAGTTTTCACAGGATTCAGATGTGTGTTCCTGAGCGTTACCCTTAGCGCATGTCAATCGGCCCGGACAGTTCCGTGAACTGAGGCCGAACCATTGACACTTGAAGCATCGGAGCGGGTTTGGCACGTATGGCCTGACATGTATTCTGTTGCGCCCGGCCTAAATGGTCTCGGGTAGATTACTTGAACCAAAAGTTGTCTGAATATCCTTGCCATCGCGCATCATCTTGATTCGTGTTACAGTCCACACATTTTGTTCCTTGAATCCTTCCAAAAGTTCATCTTCGGTGAGCTCCAACAGGTCGTCATCAGAAATAACACCGCGTGTGTGTTCATGGTGCGGTGCGGGGTCACTATCAGAGGAAAATCTCCAGACGGTTCTAGATTCTGTAGTTTATCACGCTGTTTCTTATCGCCGAGTTCCAGAAGGAGGTCACCGCTGGCGATCTTCGTCGCCTTTTAACCTGGTCCTATAGTCTCTGTCATAGTCTTCGCAACAATAAAGGGTGAGGTCACTCTCACGGTCTTTTCAGCTTTCACACTATGTACCACATGGTAGCGTGGAAAGTTCTCAATTGCTCTGCCAAAAAGTTTAGATGTTTCTTTGGTCCACCCCCCGTGTTGGGGGTGATAAGAAAGCGCGGGAAAAGAACTAGCCATGCGGATGTTAATATTTCGGCAGGAACGACAGCCACCCACCGTGGAGCTCAACATGGGGACGCTGTAGGGCCTGCAAATGCAAGCTCCACAAACGCCAGCTGTAAATTTCCGCTATAACCAAATATAGTATACCCAAGGTTGGCTACCCACACAAGGTTAACCCTCCTCGCCGGGAAGGTCGGCAGTAAGAATAAATGATCAGAAGACAGCAAAGATGAAACGTTAGAGAGAAAGACGAAGATTTGAGATGGGGACAGGAAAAGGCGACTGCCGATTTTCTCCGGGAGGGTCAGTCTGGAGGTGTCGTCTATGTGGAGCAGAGGCCAAAGAGGTGTGTTGCCTCCACTAGGGGGCCATAAAGGTTCGCACATTCGTCGGCTTCACTCTCCCGAGTGAAGCCAACGGGAGCGGACGTGCCGAGTTGAGGTGCCGTCTCAGCGCAGCAGGAGCAGCGTGCCAGAGAGATAAGCTTTCTTATTTAATATATCGATCTTTGTTCTTTTAGGAGTGTTAGCTTAGCCAAGCAAGCTTTATAAATTATTTTCATGCTTTTCAGTTTCTTGGTCTTTTCGCTTAGATAAAAGTAGGAAACGAATAATTGTTTTTTTAGTCGCATCTACGCCTTCTTAGTACAAGATGATGGTTGGTACTAGGGGGAACCGACGCGTGTGTTGTTCTGAGTGCGAGCGTTCTTACGCGTTGGAAGAAACGGGGTTTGGAAAGCTAGAAAAGGAACTTAAGAGCGACCAGAAGCAGAGGAAGGAGGTAGAAGAAAAGCTAGCTCACGCAAAAATGCAGCTGACGGCCACCATTCCGCAAAGCAATGGTTAACGCATCGAGGCGAGCACCGCGAACGGAGCTGGCTCCGAAGCGAGCGCAGCTAACACAGCCGAACCCGCCACTCCGGGAAGCAGTGGCGGAAACGTCAGTCATGGTCACGAAGGGGATACCACTGACGCGGCCGCGGGAGAAAACAAAGCCAAGGGTAAGGATAAGAAAGGAGTGAAGGACATTGTGACCTCAGGGGCAGTTTTCGTCGGTGAGGGGGAAGAAAAGCATCGAGTTGCCTTTGTTGGGGATTACAACATGCATAAAGTAGAACCGGCGATAACAGAGGGTAGGTGCAGGCGAACGAGTCCAGGTTAGCGCGCTTCCGGGAAAGCCGATTAGATAGGCGATAGCGAAGGCCAAGGGACGCTTGTGGATGATGATGATGATGATTTATTGGCATACCATTTGAAACGGGGCGGCGACAAATAGTCACCTAGCCTGCTTGATTTAATCAGGTATACTGTACATGTTCTTTATCTAGCATTTTTGTACACCTCTCATTATTCTTTTTCTTTCTCAAAAATTTACCTTGTACCGCTGCCTACGATTTTAAGAGATCAGGTCGTATCCATCTTTTCCCTGCTTTTTTCCACCAGTACTCTAATCGTCTCTTGGTGATCTCTACGGCTGATCCGTTTATCTTTCCTTCCACTTTAACAAGCGCTTCTGGGAGTTGCACGTTACCTGCGGTTCTCGCTGGGTGGATCTAGTCACATAACATCAGGATGTGCTGAGTGGTCTCTGGAACTTTACTGCAGCATACACATGCCTCATCTAGTTCCGAGTATTTGTTCCGGTATGTTTTGGTCCTTAGGCAACCGGCTCGAGCCTCAAATAGCAAGGCACTGCCCTTTGTGTTATCGTACAGATTTTCCCTTCTAATTTCTTTCTTCTCATTCGTGTAAATCTCCATTGTCCTTTTTGTTTCCATTCTTTGTATCCAATTCAGGGTCTCTATTTCTCTCTTTCTGATGACTCCTGTCCCGCAGGGGCGTCTGCGTGAGCAGGCGTTTGGTGTGCTGCGACACCACGGACCCGAGCACAAGAGGGTTAGACCCTCCCGCGTGTCGCCGTGCGCGGCTTAGCCGTGTCTGGGGAAAGGGGGATCCTGGAGGTTGAGCCGATGCCGGGTGTTTGGACCTTTAAGGCCCCCCGGCAGAGGCAACACACCTCTTCGGCCTCTGCTTCACATAGACGGCACCTCCAGACTGACCTACCTGGAGGAAATCGGCAGTCGCCTTTTCCTGTCCCCCTCTTCAATCTTTTGTCTTTCTCTCTCACTTTTCCATCTGCCCTGTCTTCTAGTCACTTCTTCTCACTTCCGAATTTCTGGGCGGCAAGGGTTAACCTGGTGTAGCTATCCAACCTTGGGTATTTTATATTAGGTTATAGCGGCGTTGCATGGCTGGCGTCTGCAAGCATTCCATCCTTGTAGCGTCCCCTTGTTGGGCTCGGTGGTGGGTGGCTACCATCGCCGCCGAATTTAGCAATTTTATATGGCAAATCCTTTTCCCCCACTTCCTGATCGCTCCCTGAAAAGGGGGCGCACCGATGACACTTTCAACTTTTTCATGAAACCCAAAGAAATATTTCCCAAGTACCATGTCATTCATAGCCAACACGAAACGAAGACAGTCTGTACTATATCTCCATTTGTCGTAGCAAAATGCCTGACAGAAGCAATCGGCCCAGGTTACAAGGTAACTAAGATGGGAAGCGGAGACCTCCTTCTGGAAGTGCGTGATAAACCCCACTATCACAAATTGTCTAAACTTGTTGCATTTGGTGACATCCCCGTCTCAGTGGGCCCTCACAGGTCAATGAACACTGTACGTGGTGTCATCTCGGATGACGACCTTCTAGAACTCAGCGAAAGCGAGTTGTTGGATGGATGGCAAGACCAAAACGTAGTAAAGTTTCAAAGAATTAAGTTAAGGCGTGACGACAAGGAAATTCCCACAAAGCATGTAATTATTACGTTTGGAACAAGTGACCTTCCAGATTCAATCGAGACGGGATATTATAAGCTCCGTGTACGACCGTACATACCCAATCCGCGCCGATGCTTCAAGTGTCAGCGTTTTGGGCATGGGTCTCAGAGCGGCCGAGGGCGCGCTACTTGTGCAAAATGTGCTTCTAAAGAACACGCCTCAGATAACTGCACTTCCACAACCCATTGTGCCAACTGTGACGGAGACCACCCCGCCTATTCGCGATCGTGCCCGTCATGGAAGAAAGAAAAAGAAATATTACAACTCAAGGTCAAGCTAAACATTTCCTTTCCAGAGGCGCGCAAGCGTTTTTCTGCCCACAACCAGTCCAATCCTTCCTACACCGATGTGGCGCGCCGGGGGGCAGCGTCACATCCTGCGGCGGCTGCCCGAGTCACACAGAGTGTGACAGCGGTGACACCATCAGCCCCCCTGGCAGGAGCAGCCAGTGCTGTTCCGCCCCCTACAACGCAGGGCCAGCAGTCCTCCGGGCCTGCCGGTCCCAGGGCCACTGCTCGTGCAGACCGGCCCCAAAAACCCCCTAGTGTGCCCGCGGAGCGGGCAGCAGCCAGCGCCTCTGACGAGGCAATGGATGCAATCATCACTACTCCGGCGTCCCAGGCGCCGAAGGAACGGCGTAGCTCCATGGAGCGCGTCGGGAGAAAAGAAAAATCCCGTATTACGGGGCCTGGAAAGGTCTCGTGAACTAACTTCTATCTTTCTGTACACACTGTGATGTTATTGGGTGCAGGATCACTCCAGAAAGAGATAGAAGCAGCACGCAGAAGCACAAACACACATCAGACTTGTATTGGACACGTAATACATTGAAACGGCACAAACGTAACATTTCCCCAAAATGCGCGCTAGAAGACATGCAGATATATATAGGCTAGTTAAATGCAGTCTGCCTACAGTTCATGTCGAAACAGGTGTCGCCATGTCAGAGACGTCGAGGAGCCGGTGTCGAACAGCAGTGTCGGACAACAGGGTTGGATCGCCTCGTGGAACTCAGGTGGCCCTGCGCCACAGTCGATGTACCGGAGCCTCCGCGTGCCCGGTTACCCGATGGCAGGGTTTTCGCCCCGGAGCACACTGCAGCAGCCCACCGGATCACGTCCACAGCTGGCAGGGTAGCCCTGCGGCCGCTCACCCGAACGCTCGATCAGCCAGGTTCAGGACCGCCAGCCCTCCTGGACCAGTTGCCCAGCGGAAGAACTGGACGAGGTAGCCCTGTGACCGCTCACCCGAACGCTCGATCAGCCAGGCTCAGGACCGCCAGCCCTCCTGGACCAGTTGCCCAGCGCAAGAACTGGACGAGGTGGCCCGTCAGCTGGTGACAGCTTTGATTGTGGTGCAGACGTAGCGGCGCGGGTGGCGATAGCTCCTATGGGCCGGACGCCCAGCGAGGAAGCTCCGCCATCGAACGCCGAACCTCGCGCACTACTCACGCCACGGGCCACGCTCCCTCGGGCCACGCTTTTCGAGGCGCCACTGTCAACGCTCACAGGTCGGTGTCGATGATGATGATCACCTTGAGGTACATACCCACTAACGGGTATTGGTCAAGAATCGGTGTCATCTTCGCCACCGCACGGCGCACTGTCTTCACATGCTCATGTTTTACACTCCCGTGTACCATATATTATCACACACACATCACTAACTTCTTTTCCATTATGGATACCCAAGTATTACAATGGAACGTGAGATGACTTCTACGTAATCTTGACGATGTTAAAGAACTCCTCTGAAAATTCAGTCCAAAGGTGATGTGTGTACAAGAAACACACCTAAAATTAACACAGACGAACTTTTTAAGGCAATATGTCACTTTCCACAAAGACCGCGACGACGCTCTCGCCTCGTCAGGGGGTGTGGCCGTAATGGTCGATAAGGGCGTTGCATGTCAGCAATTAAGCCTCCGAACGTCCCTTGAGGCAGTTGCTGTCCGAGCAGTGTTGTTTGGTAAACTAGTCACAATTAGCTCCATCTACATTCCCCCTTCCCATCAGCTTTCCAGAACAGAATTTCAGAGCTTCATCGATGAACTTCCTCCGCCATACATAGTCGCTGGTGACCTTAACGCTCATAGTCCCCTGTGGGGCGACTCTCGTTGCGATGCGCGAGGGCGCCTTATAGAAAATTTTCTGTTTTCTTCAGGTGAATGTTTATTGAACAAGAAAGAACCTACGTACTACAGTATTACACATAACACATACTCGTCCATTGACTTAAGCATATTGTCGAGCACACTAATGCCATACCTGGAGTGGTCTGTCCTCAAGAACCCCTATGGAAGGGACCACTTCCCAATTATGTTGAACTCAGCGAAGCGAGATGGATGCTTGTCACCACCTCCTCGATGGAACGTGGACTCGGCGAACTGGGAACTGTTCCGAGAGCTCACACACTTAGGCCGTGATGACATTGTTGCTCTTAACGTGGACGACGCCGTAGCATATCTAACTGGTTTTATTATTGACGCTGCTACAAAATGCATTAAACAAACTAGCGGACTGGCTCAGAAGCGCCGCATTCCTTGGTGCATTAAACAAACTAGCGGACTGGCTCAGAAGCGCCGCATTCCTTGGTGGAATGAAGAATGTCGTAAAGCGCGCAAAAATCAAAACAAAGCTTGGGGATTGCTTCGCGATTCTCCTACTACCGAAAATCTTATTAATTTCAAACAGGTTAAATCGCAAGGCAGAAGGACACGTCGACGTGCCAAGAGAGAGCTGGGAGAGGTACATTTCGGGAATAAATTCCTACACAGACGAGGCAAAAGTATGGAACACGGTGAATAAATTAAAGGGCCGTGAGACGAACCCGCTGCCCTTAGTGAGTACCCAAGGAGATGGCCTGGAGAATCAGGCAAACTGTCTGGGCGAACACTTTGAATATGTCTCCAGTGCATCTCATTATACACAAACATTCCTGAGGTTCAAGGAACGCGCAGAGCGACAGCGCCTCGATCGGAAATGTGCACGAAATGAACATTACAACTGCCCGTTCAGTTTAGCTGAACTTAAAGCCTCTCTTGCTTGTTGCAACGGTTCGGCACCAGGTGCTGACCGTATCATGTATGAAATGATCAAGTACCTACACCCTGAAACATAAAAGACACTCCTCTCTCTTTTTAATGTCATGTGGGCTGCTGGCTCCATTCCATCTTCTTGGAAAGAAGCTATAGTAATCCCCATACTTAAACAGGGCAAGGACCCGTCCTTACCTAGTAGCTACAGACCCATTGCTTTGACAAGCTGTCTGTGCAAGCTCTTCGAAAAGATGATTAACCGGCGCCTAATATGTGTCCTAGAAAGCAACGGAATACTAGATCCTTACCAATGTGGCTTCCGAGAAGGTATGTTGACTACAGACCACCTTGTCCGCATCGAGGCAATCGTAAGGGATGCCTTTATACACAAACAGTTTTTTCTCTGCATATCTCTTGATTTAGAGAAAGCATATGACACCACATGGCGCTTCGGTATTATCCGAGACCTTTCCGCTATGGGTATCCGCGGCAACATGTTGAGTACTATCCAAAGTTACCTTTCTAACCGTACCTTTCGTGTAAGGGTGGGCCAGGCCTTGTCTAGGTCTTTCACCCAGGAAACTGGTGTCCCGCAAGGCGGTGTGCTTAGCTGTACACTGTTTATTGTGAAAATGAATTCTCTACGCACGGCTATTCCACTAATGATGTTCTACTGTCTATATGTAGATGATGTCCAGATTGGTTTTAAATCGTGCAACTTTGCTGTCTGCGAACGACATGTCCAGCATGGCTTAAATAAAGTGGCTAAATGGGCTGATGAAAACGGTTTTAGGTTGAGCCCACAGAAAAGCACATGCGTCCTTTTCACTTATAAGAGAGGAATAGTACCAGACCCTGCTATTGAGCTGTCTGGTACCACATTACCGGTAAGCAAAGAGCACAAGTTTCTAGGCATCATATTGGACTCAAAACTCACATTCGTTCCGCACATCAAATATTTGAAGGCTAAGTGCCTGAAAACAATGAACTTATTGAAGCTGCTGTCGCGTACAACATGGGGCAGTGACAGGAAATGCATTTTGAACTTGTACAGGTGCCTTGTCGGCTCACGACTTGACTACGGGGCGATAGTTTACCAGTCTGCTGCACCCAGCGCTTTAAAAATGTTGGATCCTGTTCACCATTTAGGAATCCGCCTCGCGACTGGGGCCTTCAGGACAAGCCCCATACAAAGCCTTTATGTGGAAGCGAACGTGTGGTCACTCCACCTTCAGAGGACTTATGCCAGCTTTACATATTTCCTTAAAATAAATTCAAACCGTACACATCCTACCTATTTTACCATAAACGATACCACATCTGCCACACTATTTAATAATCGACCAACAGCGAAGCAGCCCTTCTCGCTACGCGTGAGAAAGCTCAGTGAAGAAATGGGTGCTGCACTACTTGAACATTGCCTAATGCCTCCAGCGAAGCTGCTACCGCCGTGGCAGTGGCAGCTGGTTGAATGTGACACATCGTTTATTGAAGTCACAAAACACGCGCCAGATGCACACATTCAAATGCACTTTTTAGAACTAAAGTCAAAATACTCTTGCCCTGAATTTTACACAGACGCATCAAAATCACATGCTGGCGTTTCCTATGCGGCAGTCGGTCCTTCCTTCTCGGAATCCGATGTACTTTATCCCCACACAAGCATCTTTACGGCAGAGGCCTATGCAGTACTATCGGCGGTGAAACACATTGATAGATTGAAACTCCAAAAGGCTGTAATATTTACCGACTCTTTAAGCGTTGTTAAAGCGTTAATGATGCCGCAAAAACATAAACACCCTGTAATTATCAACCTCTACTCACTGATCTGCTCTGTTTATGCATCTAAACAACAAATCATAATATGCTGGGTGCCTGGGCATAGAGACATCGAGGGTAATGTTTTTGCCGACCAAATGGCCACATCAATAACATCGCACGCTATTAATCCTACCGCTGCTGTCCCTGTAACATATTTGAAACCTTTCTTGCGGAAGAAACTGCGAAGCTACTGGCAACGCTTGTGGGATGCGCAAACAAATAATAAGCTTCACTTGATTAAGCCACAGTTAGGTTTCTGGCCCTCTGCATCAAAAACACGGCGAACTGATGTCCTATTCTGTCGCCTCAAAATAGGACACACATATGGTACCCACAATTTTCTATTGAATGGTAATGATCCTCCAACCTGTGGTAGATGTGGCGAGAGGCTCACCGTTCTTCAAGTCCTCCTGGAGTGTAGGGAAGCCGAGAGAGAGAGGAAGAAACATTTTCCTCTGGCATACCGCTGTTCTATCCCTCTTCATCCCGCTATGCTTCTTGGCAAAGAACCGCTTTTCATTACCAAAGCAGTCCTCGCTTTTTTGAATGATGTTGTCTTGCATGTTATCAGCCCAAGAAATACGTAGCGCATCCTCTCTCAAGAGGATGCCACTGTGATAATAGCTCAGTATAGCTCATGCCTCCAGGCCCTTACATTTCAAGGGCTCTGTTAAGGCATTAGTGTTTTTGAAACTTTTAGCCTCTGACATATCTTAGTATATCATCAATCTTTTACAATGCATCCCTCGTATCCATAGCACACTTCATTAGTCATTGCCATATTCTTAGTACCTGTAGATTTTACGCATTTTACAGCGATTATTTTAGGCCTCTTTACAGCTATGCCACATCTGTTTTATCCACACCTTCTAATTCACCATTCATGTACCACTGACAAGTCATTATCATCGCCTTGGCGCTCTTTGGCCACATCTGGCCCTTGCGCCAAAAAACTCCAACAATCATCATCATCTGATGACTCCTGGTTGTCTATTTACAGTTTCGATTACCCTGTACTTGGTTGCCAAATTCCTTGACCTCTTCCTCCATTCTGTGTCCCCGCTTTCATGTAGAGATACTTGTGAACTTTAGCCGCCCATTTATTTTCATCCATGCTCCGGAGCCT
>NC_051157.2:197119014-197143724 GCF_013339745.2 Dermacentor silvarum | reverse complement strand
GTGTTTAACATATTTCCACGGACCCCCATCGCGGAAAGATCTCGCAGAATCCCGAAGCGCCATGTCGTGTCGTACGCTTTCTCTAGATCTAGAAAGACCGAAAGTAAAAACTGTTATGTATAAACGCATCTCTGATGTTTGCCTCGATGCGAACAAGGTGGTCTATTGTTGACCTACCTTCTCGGAAGCCACACTGGAAGTGGTCTAGTATTTTGTCATTTTCTAGGAAACAGATTAGGCGCCGGTTTATCATTTTTTCATACAACTTGCACAGGCAGCTTGTTAGCGCTAGTGGCCTGTAGCTGCTAGCTAAAGACGGGTCCTTGCCTTGTTTAAGAATCGGGATGACTATGGCTTCTTTTCACAAGGAAGGAATATATCCAGCCGCCCACATGGCATTAAAGAGAGAGAGGAGTGTTGTCAGTGTTTCGGGGTGTAAGTACCTAATCATTTCGTAGATGATACGGTCGCCACCTGGCGCTGAGTTGTTGCAACAAGCGAGAGATGCTTTAAGTTCGGCTAAGCTGAATGGTCGGTTGTAAGCCTCATTTGATGAACCTTTGCGATTAAGGGGCTGCCGCTCTTCGCGTTCTTTGAACTTCAGGAAAGATTGTGTATAGTGCGATTCACTCGATACGTATTCGAAGTGTTTGCCTAGAGTATCTGCCTGGTCTTCCAGGCTATCACCTTGGCTATTTACTAAGAGTAGGGGATGTGACTCCCGACCTATTAATTTATTCACCCTATTCCAGACTTTCGTTTCATCTGTATACGAGTTTATGCTGGAGATGTACTTTTCCCAGCTCTCTCTTTTAGCACGTCTGCGCGTTCTCCTGCCCTGCGATTTTGCTTGTTTAAAATTAATCAAGTTTTCGGCTGTTGGGGAGTTGCGAAACAATTCCCAGGCCTTATTTTGCTTTTTACGTGCTTTTTGGCATTCCTCGTTCCACCAAGGCAGGCGACGCTTATTAGCTAGTCCATTAGTTTGTTGTATGCACCTTTCTGCAGCGTCAGTGATAAAACGTGTTATATACGCCACAGCATCGTCTATGTTAAGAGACGCAATGTCATCCCGGCCTAAATATGTTATTTCTTTAAAAAGTTGCCAGTTAGCAGAGTTAACCTTCCATCGGGGAACATGTGGCGAGCAACCATCTTGTTTTGTTAAGCTTAGTATAATTGGAAAGTGGTCGCTCCCAAAGGGGTTCTTCAGAACGGACCACTGCAGGTACGGAATTAGTGTACTCGACACGATACTCAAATCTATGGAGGAGTATGAATTATGCGCCACGCTGTAGTACGTTGGCTCTTTCTTATTAAGTAAACATGCTCCCGAGGAAAAAAGGAAGTTTTCAATTAGGCGACCTCTTCCATCACAACGCGTGTCTCCCCACAAGGTGTTATGTGCATTGAAATCTCCGAGAACTATGTATGGCTCCGGAAGCTCATTTATGTAGTTTTGAAATTCCGTTTTATTAAGTGGATAGTTGGGAGGGATGTATATGGAACTAATAGTGATTAGCTTGTCAAACAACACCCCTCGGACAGCAACTGCCTCTAGGGGCGTACGAAGTTTTAATTCCCGGCAGGCAATACCTCTATCGACTACAATAGCCACACCACCGGAAGACACGACTGTGTCATCGCGGTCTTTACGAAAAATGGCGTATTGCCGGAGAAAGTTTGATTGTGTAGGTTTAAGGTGTGTCTCTTGAACACACAGCACCTTAGGATTAAACCTGTGTAGGATTTCTTTGACGTCATCGAGGTTGTGTAGGAGTCCTCTGACGTTCCATTGTATTATTTGTGTATTCATGTTGCAAGTGTTTTTTTGTGCTGTGTGTTTAAAAAAGACTAATTTAACTTACAGAGCCCTTGTCGGGCCCTGTGATGCGGGCTTTTTCTTTTTTGGAGCGATCGCGAGATTCTCGCGGTTCCTTTGGCGCTTGCGGCGCTGTCTGGCAGGTTGTTGTGTCCATCGCCTCTTGCGAGGCGCTGGACACGCGCTCTTGCGAGCGGTTGTTTTGACGGGAAGGCCTCGTTTCGAGGGACGAGGCCCTTGAGGCCACCAGCCCGGAGGTTGATGGCCCCTTCTGCTGGGGTGGCGGAGCAGCGCTAGCTGCAGCCGCCGGGGGGGGGGGGGGGGGGCGGATGGCGTCACTGCCAGCTCACTGTGTGTGGGCCGGACAGCCGCCGGAAGCCGTTGCGACGCTGCCCCCTGACGCGCCACTTCGGCAAAGGTTTTCTTTGGCAGGTAAGATACCCGCCTGCGTGCCTCCTTGAACGTTACATTTTCCTTTACTTTAATTGTTACAATTTCTTTTTCTTTTTTCCAGGATGGGCACGACCGCGAGTATGCGGCGTGCTCCCCATCACAGTTCACACAGTGGAGAGAGTTTTCGCATGATTCAGAGAGATGTTCAGTTGCACTGCATTTCGCACAAGTCTGACGGCCTCGGCAGTTCTGCGAACTGTGGCCGAATCTTTGGCATTTAAAGCATCGAAGAGGGTTTGGCACGTATGGCCTGACACGTAATTTTATGTATCCGGCTTCAATGGTCTCGGGTAGAACACTAGAACCAAAAGTAAGAATTATATGTTTTGTCTTTAGCTCCTTACCATCGCGCCTCATCTTGATTCGTTTTACAGTCAAAACATTTTGTTCTTTGAATCCTTCCAAAAGTTCACCTTCGGTGAGCTCCAACAGGTCGTCATCAGAAATAACACCGCGGGTGGTGTTCATGGTGCGGTGCGGGGTCACAGTTACAGGAAAGTCTCCAAACGACACTAGATTCTGTAGTTTATCATGCTGTTTCTTATCATGGAGTTCCAGGAGGAGGTCACCACTGGCCATCCTCGTCGCCTTGTAACCTGGTCCTATAGTCTCTGTCAGAGTCTTTGCAACGATAAAAGGTGAGATCACTCTCACGGTCTTTTCAGTTTTCTCACTGTGTACCACGTGGTAGCGTGGAAAGTTCTCAACTTGTCGGCCAAAAAATTTAAAAACTTCTTCGGTGCGCCCCCTCTTTTGGGGGCGATCAGAAAGCGCAGGAAAAGAACTAGCCATGCAAATATTGATATTTCGGCAGAAACGCCAGCCACCCACCATGGAGTCCTACTAGGGGACGCTGCAGTGCCTGTAAACATAGGCCCTGCAGACGCCAGCTGTACGTCACCACTATAACCGAATATGAAATAACCTAGGCAGGCTACTCACACAGGGTTAACCCTCGCTGCCAAGAAGATCGGAAGGAATATAGAAGAGAGGAGAAGACAGGAAAGATTGAAAGTGAGAGGGAAAGACGAAGATTGGAGAGGGAGACAGGAAAAGGCAACTACCGATTTCCCCCGGGTGGGTCAGTCCGGGGGTGCCGTCTACGTGAAGCGGAGGCCAAAGAAGTGTGTTGCCTCCACCGGGGGGCCATAGAGGTCCAAAACTCCCGGCATCGGCTCAACCCCCAGGATTCCCTTTTCCCCGGACACGGCTAAGCCACGCACGGTTAAGCGTGGGAGGGTCCGACCCTCATGTGCTCAGGTCCGTGGTGTCGCAACACACCAAACGCCTGCTGACGCAGACGCCCCTGCGGGAGCTCGGGTCCGTGGTGTCGCAACACACCAAACGCCTGCTTATGCAGACGCCCCTGCGGGGAGCAAGCTTCCAAGAAAATTGGCTAAAAGGTGCTGACGCGTTCGAGGACAAGGCAAAAATGTTTGAGGAAATCTTCCTAGAGCAATTTTGCTCGAGACATCCTGAAAAACTGAGGGAATGGATTCTCGATAAGCCAGATGTGAGGACGGCCCGCAAGGCAGCAGAGTATGCAGATGACTACTGCGCAAAACACCGTTCTTTTGACGCAGAAACATGCAAGGCGCACGAGGCTCTACAGCAGAGCAGAAGGAATTTAGAAAGTCTGAAAAGAAAGATAACAATACCATAAAGCAGGAATCTTTGGATTCACAGTAAAACCAATCTTTTGAGGCGCGGAAGCCTATCGTGTGCTTTAAATGCCAGAAACCAGGACACATAGCTGCGGGGTGTCGTGTTCCAAAGGTATCGCCGATGCAGTTCGTTATGGGGCAGGGCGAAGATTTGCTTCAACCTAACCTACATGACATGGAAGTTAACGGCCGAGAATGTAAGGTCTTGCGGGACACGGGTGCTACGTATGACGTGGTGCACTCTTCCCTAGTAAATTCTGGTGACTTCACAGGCGATTATGTGTGCTTAAGGCAAGCCTTGGAAGAAGGCACCCTGAGCTTACCAGTAGCAAACGTAACACTGAAAGGGTGCGTTCGGTGAAATTAAGACCGAAGCAGCTGTCTCGGATAGCGTAATGCCTCAGTGTCCATATTTGCTATCAAACAGAACGGCAGAAGAATTGCTGAATGCAGGCGTCACACTTGATATGAACCCTGTAATGGTTGTCACGAGGTCGATGGCGAAAGAAACTGCCGCTCACCAAGAGCCGGCGTCACGCGTTGTCAGTGCCGAGAATCAAAAACGGGGTCAATCAGATAATGGCGATGAGGCAAGCTCAGACACGCATGAATCCGCCCACGAGGAAGGCGAACAGGCACCGTGTTTCATTCCACCCACGAGCTGCGATTTTCAGACGTTATCTTCCGTCGACAAAGCCACGTTGATCGAAGAACAGAAAACGAATTTAACCTTGACAAAATGCCGTCAAAGCTTCGCAAAGCAAGGTGCAGGCAGTGGTTCGTTCTATGAAAGAAATGGCGTTTTGTACCGCGAGTTTCGGGGCAAGAAAGGCGCAAGCGCTGACCAAATCGTGGTCCTTCTAAAGTACCGCGAGAACATACTGAACTTTCCCATCGGGCAGGCTAGTTTGGTCATCTCGGAATTTCCAAGACAAAAGCGAGGCTGCTAAGCGAGTATTACTAGAGTGTACTAGACAATATTCTAGTACACTCTAGTATTACTACTGGCCAGGCTGTTTTAAAGATGTGGAGGAGTTTGTTCGTAGTTGTGACGTTTTAAATGCGAATGCATTTCTTAGTCGGGGCATGTCAGGCGTCTGTCGGTGTCCGCACGCTGTAGGTGTTATCTCTCCGCTCTCACTCCCTCTCCCATAGCAACAGCTGCGGGCGCGCGCGCTTATCCTCGCCCCTAGCAACCGCAGCATGTGCTGCGGGCGGAATAGCGGAGAGTGAGTGGAGAGGAGGAGCGCGCTCTGGCGTGTGAGGGCGCTCGCATCGCGGGAACTCGGCGGAGCTCCCGCGTGTGTGGAGAGAGTGTAGGCGAGGGTAGGTGCAGTGCTTCGCCGCTCCTTCTCTCGCCGTTCGCTCTCTCTCCTCCCTGCGCCCCACTCTCCCGTTCACTCGTCGCACGTATATATAAATGGAGTGAAGCGCGCGCCTCACTCTCGACCGTTCGCTGGCTGGGCGCCTCTTAAGGCGATGGTAGAAGTCGGTGAAGGCGAACGTCTGACGGCAACGGTACCCCAGCAACACGTGTAATACAATCCAACCCGAGCATTACACCTCTCGCTGGAGGTGACGTCACTGCAGTAGCTTCAACGTCATCATCAACGGGAGGAGAAGAAGCGGAAGACAAGGCTGCGAAGCGAAGAGCGCGTGATGCCGAACGCAAGCGAGCGAAGCGAGCTGCCGATACCGAACTCCGTGTTCGGGAAGCCGCTGCGAAACGCCAACGCCGAGCCGAAGATCCGGAAATGTGTGCTCGATACGCCGCTGTGAGACGTCAACGGCGAGTCGCGAGAACGCTGAAGTTCGTGTTCGAGACGCGGCGGAGAAACGTCAACGGCGAGCCGCCGATCCTCGAGTGAAGCGGCGCGAGGCCATGTCCAAGCGGCAACGACGACAAGCTGATCCCGCTGCCGCCCGCGCTCTCGATCGCGCCACGCAAGCGGCGGCGCGCGCTCGGCAGTTTACGCAGCCGGACGCCCGTTTCAAGCGCGACTTCGAGGACCACAGCTTTGGTCACAGCTGCAAGGTTTGCGATCGGTTGTGGTTCGACAACAATCTGAGCGTGATAGGGAACATCAAGAAGGACTCGAGTCGTTTGAACGCGCTTCGGGTTCTTTGGAACGAGTTTGGAAGAGGAGGCCCCAACGACGAGCATGGCGACACCATCATCGCCGTCTGTGACGACAACCCTCGTCTGGCGCCGTTTAAGTCGTACCTGGTGTGTGCCTCGTGGCGCGCGTCTCTGGTCAACGAGCGCGTCCCTTCGATGAGCGTGAGTTTCGGCTACCGTTACCCTCCTCGTCCGGCGCACCTTCCCGATCTGAACACGGTCGAAGAACGGCTCATCTCGCCTCGACTCCCCTTCATGAGCATCAGGCGCCTGACCCGAGGTAACGGTCAGTTTGGAATCAAGGGACAGGTGGTGAACGTTCCGATCGACGTTCCCAGCGTTGTGGAGTGCCTTCCTCGCATGGTACCCGAGGACGTTGCGATCGACGTTCACGTCAAGCGGAGGTTGGTGAGTCCGGCAACCGTTCCTCGGCTATGGAAAGTGTGTGTGTGCGCTCCAAAATTATCTGACCCCGTCGTCTTGGTTGGTGACTTTAACGTGGACGTGAGAAAGAAGAGCGGCGAGTGGTTGGTGGAGTACATGCGGGCAAAGTACTCTATGCAGTGTGCCTCCGCCGAGTCCAACAAGTGTCCGACTACCATTCACGGAAGTTGCATTGATCTCGCCTTTACCCGAAACTGTGACGTGCGCATGCTTCTCAAAGACCCTTTGACTGTACACTTTAGCGACCACAAGGCTGTGATTATGGCCGTCAGGTAGAATGACAACACAAACAGGTGCTGATGAATGTGTAAATAAATGGTTACGGTATAAATCCTCGTCTCGTCATTAATTTACGCCATTAAAATTACTATGCCGTGTACTCTCGGCGCAAGAAATGCATTCGCATTTCCTCACGATTCCCTTCGGGGAGGTGGGGGCAATTTTTTCAGCGAACTGGGAGACTACACGAGAAACACAAGGCCCCTATGACTGCAGTTCTTATTATTACTGAGCCGTTTCGTCGAGTCGTAGTTGACATTGTTGGGCCCTTGCCAGTGATGAAGTCGGGATATAAATATCTTTTGACGATGGTGTGCCCTGCAACTAAATTTCCTGAGGCAATGCCGCTGCGCTGTCTTACATCAGCAGAAACAGTAGACCCCCTCCTTTTGATCTTTTCCCGCTTGGGTTTTCCGAGTGAAATACTTCGGATTTCGGCACTGTCTTCACAAGCGAGTTAACAACCACCTTTCTTAACTGATGCGGTATCAAGATACACCACAGCTCGATTCAACATCCGCAAAGCAACAGTGTAGAGAGGGTTCATTCTGTAATGAATCGGGTGTTGCGGGCTTTGTGCTATGAGAAAAAAAAAAGAATGGGACGCCGCGTTACCAGCTATGCTCCTTGCCTTGCGTTCGGTGGCACATGAATCGACAGGTTTTAGCCCAGGGGAGCTCGTGTACGGGAGGGCGCTGCGCTCCCCGCTTAGGCTAGTTCGTGAAAACTGGGAAGAGAAGGGTAGCGACCCGACTGTGGTCGAGTACGCTTGCAACCTACTGCAGCGCCTGTACGACACGCAGGCTCTAGTGGAAGCTAATATACTTGAAGCTCAGACAAAAGCAACGAAACGCTACGACAAAAGCAGCAGTGTGCGCCAGTTTCACGAAGGGCAAAAGGTGCTCATGTTGTGCACTTCTAAAGCTAACAAGTTGGAGGTACACTGGGAAGGCCCCGGTACGATACAACACAAACTTTCAGACACAACTTACGTTGTTAAACTGCCAGGTCGTAGGAAAGAAATACGTATCTATCACAGCAACCTCATGAAGCCCTATGTATGTACAGCCTGTGCCGGTTGTGAACTTGGTCTTAAATCAACCCGAATAAGTAGAAGCTCAACTTCCTGACATTCCCCGTGACATGAGTTGTTTTTCTGTGGATGAAATCCTTAATTTGACAGCAGAATGTGCTGCTCTAAGTAAAAGCCAGCTTGACGATTTAACAAACTTGATAGCTGAGCACAGACACGTGTTCTCAAAGGTACCCGGTTGGACCACTCTGACTACTCATGATATTGAGCTTACACCAGAAGCGGACAACCCAACATTGCACAACAGGCGATGTAAGGCTTACAGATGTTCACCGCGCCATGAAAAATTGATGAGGGAGGTAGTTGATCAGATGTTAGAGCTTAAAGTGGCCGAAGGAGGTGAAGGAAGCTTCATGTCCCCAATGATAATTGTAGAAACTAACGGTAAAGAACCTTGGCCGTGTATCGATTACCGTAAGCTTAACTCTGTAACTGTTACCAAAGTGTATCCCTTACCGCACATAAAAGAATGCCTTGAAAAGGTGAGCAAAGCTAAGTTTATCTCTACGCTCGATTTAGTGCGGGGTTACTGGCAAGTGCCGCTAACAGAGCGAGTGAATTGGCTGCCTTCGTGACGCCTTTCGGCACCTTCCGGCCTTTGGTTCTTCCCTTCGGTCTTAAAAAAGCCCCCTTCGCCTTTTCGAGACTCATGGATCAAGTGCTAGCTGGAGCGCAGGCATTCGCACTACCGTATCTCGACGACATCGCAGTATTTTCAAATACTTGGCCGGAGCACGTGAACCATTTGCAGGAGGTTCTAAGTCTCCTTGGCGAGGCTGGCCTAACTTTAAAAGCCCAGAAGTGCAAATTAGGTCGCTCAGAAGTCGGCTATCTAGGTCACAGATTAGGCCAAGGACATCGAAGTTCACTTGATTTAAAGGTTCTGCCAATCAAGGACTTCCCTCAGCCGAAAACTAAAACTGAGCTCCGTACTTTCTTAGGGATGGTAGGCTACTATACCAACACTATATAAAGTGTTTCTCGCAGGTTGCTAGCCCCCTTACAAACTCGCTGAAAAAAGACGCTCCTACACGGTGTGCAATGGGACGAAGCAAAACAAGCGGCCTTTAATTCTTTGAAGGTAGCTTTCACCGCAAAGCCCGTCCTGGCGAGCCCAGACCACTCGAAGCCCTTTCTTGTGCAGTGTGAAGCAAGCGAAAAAGGGGTAGGTGTAGTTTTGAGTCAGGAAGACGAGCACGGGCATGAGCATCCCATTTTGTATGCCAGCCGAAAGATGTCTGCTCGTGAACATTACAGTACAGTAGCATAGAAAAGGAATGCGCGTGCCTCGTTTGGGCTGTAGAAAAACTTTCCTGTTATTTGGCTGGAGCAGAATTCATTTTCATTACAGATCATCGTCCGCTCACGTGGCTTCAACAGATGTCCAACAAAAATGGCAGGTTGTTACGTTGGAGCCTCAGTTTGCAACCGTACGCGTTTACGGTTAAACATAAGAGGGGATCGCTGCACGGAAATGCAGATGGTCTCAGCAGGGCTTTCTCTCCCTCGGCGCCGGTCGGCCTAGTGGCACCAAAGCCTTGGTTCAGTATTCACATAAAAGTGTAACTGTCGCAAGTCCTCGACAGCCAATTTTGTTCCAATTGGAAGGTTTCCAAAACACTCTGTGTATGAGGGTCTAGCATGGCCGCACTCGGCAGTTGTTTGCGGTGTTTGCTGCGGTGCTTGCTGTATCGCCTATGCCCAGGACCCTGGCCTGGGATTCGTGCCCTCGGCGTCGCCTGCAGTTTCCTGCCACGCCATGCACTCCACATTTCCGCACATCGGCCTGAGAGTCCACCGGACCCTGCGCGCGTCCGTAAAGGTGGATTCACACGACCGGACGGAGGAGGAATTTTCGCAGCGGATGGCGTATCACGTGACGTGCGCGTCATCAAAACGTGCCGCCCTCGCCTAGTCCAGGCTCCTCCGCTCGCGGTCCGGATTGAAAATGCTCGCCGGTATTTCCATCCGTCCGTTTGGCGGTCGTCTGACGTCAATTTAGCGTAGTCAGCGTCAAATCTGTCAACATTGGACAGATTGGCGTGGCTACGATGGCGTGTTGTCGGCTTGAAGCCATGTGTGTTGTTGTTGTGCAGCAGTGACCGCACGTGCTTTTGCTGTGGTGCAGCGAGAAAGGCGAGTCATGGGCCGGTATTTTGTTGCGATGCCTTTCCGGTAATAATGCCTTTTCGCGCTTCTCGCGCTTTGTCAGTGGTCGGAGCGACGGTCCGCTCGCGTTATCAACGGCATCAGCTGGCCGTGAGCGGTGGATAAGACTAGAGTAGAATAAGTCCTAATGCATCGCTACAAAATCGCGGCCATGGTTGCGCGCGCATTTCTATTTACTCAGACCGTGCAGCCTGCGTGACCTCAACATGAGTGAAGTGCACAAGAAAACGCTAAGTGACGAGGCAACCGTCACTTTTTTGGTTCTTGTTGAGGGATTCATAGCACTATGGCATATAGGGCACGCCGAGTATGCAAACGCGCAGCTGCTAATAAACGTTGGAGTCGAGAGTAAGCACGCGGATTCCGCAAACGGCGGTCCGGCTGTGTGAATGCGACCTAACTCGGCTGCGCCGGATTCAAGTGCTGACGTCACTGTTTGTCCGCGGAGGAGGCGGGATTTTGCCCTCGCGTGTGTATCCACCTTAAGGTGGATTCACACGACCGGACGGAGGAGGAATTTTCGCAGCGGATGGCGTATCACGTGACGCGCGCGTCATCAAAACGTGCCGCCCTCGCCTAGTCCGGCCTCCGCTCGCGGTCCGGATTGAAAATGCTCGCCGGTATTTCCATCCGTCCGTTTGGCGGTCGTCTGATCTCAATTTAGCGTAGTCAGCGGCAAATCTGTCAACATCGGACGCATTGGCGTGGCTACGATGGCGTGTTATCGGCTTGGAGCCACGTGTGATTTCGTTGTGCAGCAGTGACCGCGTGTATTCTGTTGTGATGCAGCGGGAAAGGCGAGTCGTGGTTGCGCACGCATTTCTATTTACTCAGACCGCGCAGCCTGCGTGACTTCAACATGAGTGAGGTGCACAAGAAAACGCTAATTGACGAGACAACCGTCACTTTTTTGGCTCTTGTTGAGGGATTCACAGCGCTATAAAATATAGAGCACGCCGAGTATGCAAACGCGCAGCTGCTAATAAACGTTGGAGTCGAGAGTAAGCACGCGGATTCCGCAAACGGCGGTCCGGCTGTGCGAATGCGACCTAACTCGGCTGCGCCGGATTCAGGTGCTGACGTCACTGTTTGTCCGCGGAGCAGGCGGCATTTTGCCCTCGCGTGTGTATCCACCTTTAAAGGTGCATTCACACAACCGGACGGAGGAGGAATTTTCGCAGCGGATGGCGTATCACGTGTCGCGCGCGTCATCAAAACGTGCTGCCCTCGCTTAGTCCGGCCTCCTCCGCTCACGGCCCGGATCGAAAATGCTCGCTGGTATTTCCATCCGTCCGTTTGGCGGTCGTCTGACGTCAAGTTTAGCGTAGTCAGCGTCAAATCTGTCAGCATTGGACGCATTGGCGTGGCTACGATGGCGTGTTATCGGCTTGGAGCCACGTGTGATTTCGTTGTGCAGCAGTGACCGCATGTATTTTGTTGTGATGCAGGGGGAAAGGCGAGTCGTGGTTGCGCGCGCATTTCTATTTACTCAGACCGCGCAGCCTGCGTGACCTCAACATGAGTGAGGTGCACAAGAAAACGCTAAGTGACGAGGCAACCGTCACTTTTTGGCTCTTGTTGGGGGATTCATAGCACTATGGCATATAGAGCACGCCGAGTATGCAAACGCGCAGCTGCTAAGAAGCGTTGGAGTCGAGAGTAAGCACGCGGATTCCGCAAACGGCGCTCCGGCTGTGGGAATGAGACCTAACTCGGCTGCGCCGGATTCAAGTGATCACGTGACTGTTTGGCCCGCGGAGCAGGCGGGATTTTGCCCTCGCGTGTGTATCCACCTTAAAGGACGCATCCTTCGACTTGAAAACCGAGCACCGAGTCATCTGTCCTCGGACGGTCAGACGTCACTTCGCCGGATCCTTGAACATTGGTCGCCAAGTACTTTGGCGCTTCTGTGCACTTCGGACCTGCCCATCAAGCGTGCAGCCGGATGAACTGGTGGAAAACTCCGGAAGTGCCGTTACATCGAAGTCTTCGACGAACCTTTCGCAAAAACCAGTGCGTGTGAAGCCTTATTTACCCCCTTGGTGCTTTTCCGAGGGGAGGGGCTGTTGCGTTTGCGCATCGCTTATCAGCCGGCGCCCAAGTCTCGCTAATCTGTTCCGGACGATAATCTGTTTCGCGCATGTGCGCTGATATGTTTTTCCTCGCCATTTGATCACGGCGTTCCTTTATAAAGGACTGCGGATCACGCCGTGAGCGCTTTTTTTGTACACCTACTTTCGGCAAGCATGCCGCATTAAAAGTACGTTCTTCCTTCTCCCGGCGTCTTCTTCTCCCGGCTTGGAACCCATCTCGGCCAAACGTAACAATGCCCGCGATGCTGCCGCGCGAGCCCATCTGGCACGTCCGATAGCTCATGAGCGAGTATCCGACTCACAGTTATGCCAAAAGGACCGTTACGACTGAAGCCACCGGCACCTCTGCTTTTATCCGGGATCTCTTGTGCTTCTCTGGTCTCCTTATCGTCGCGTCGGTCTCTCCGAAAAGCTTTTATCGCGTTAAACCGGACCTCACAAGGTTTTACGGCAACTTAAGGTGGATACACACGCGAGGGCAAAATCCCGCCTGCTCCGCGGACAAACAGTGACGTCAGCACTTGAATCCGGCGCAGCCGAGTTAGGTCGCATTCGCACAGCCGGACCGCCGTTTGCGGAATCCGCGTGCTTACTCTCGACTCCAACGTTTATTAGCAGCTGCGCGTTTGCATACTCGGCGTGCCCTATATACCATAGTGCTATGAATCCCTCAACAAGAACCAAAAGAGTGACGGTTACCTCGTCACTTAGCGTTTTTTTTTTTTTTTTTTTTTGTGCACCTCACTCATGTTGAAGTCACGCAGGCTGCGCGGTCTGAGTAAATAGAAGTGCGCGCGCAACCACGACTCGCCTTTCCCGCTGCATCACAACAAAAGACACGCGGTCACTGCTGCACAACGAAATCACACGTGGCTCCAAGCCGATAACATGCCATCGTAGCCACGCCAATGCGTCCGATGTTATCAGATTTGACGCTGACTACGCTAAATTGAGGTCAGACGACCGCCAAACGGACGGATGGAAATACCGGCGAGCATTTTCAATCCGGACAGCGAGCGGAGGAGCCCGGACTAGGCGAGGGCGGCACGTTTTGATGACGTGCGCGTCACGTGATACGCCATCCGCTGCGAAAATTCCTCCTCCGTCCGGTCGTGTGAATCCACCTTTAGTGACGTCAACTACGAAATCACCCCGCTGAACAGTTCTTCATCATCTACCCTACCATCTCGTGACGTCGTGCACGTATCGCGACTGAAGCCGTACTTTTCCGTCGCCTCCTCGTGTATTTAGTCTGCGCCGAGACTGCGCTCAGCCCGCCGGGGTGGTTAGATGTTACGGGCCGCTTCCTTGCATCAAGGAAGAAGACGACGATCGCCGGGAAACGCTGCGCGTGTTCAGCCATCTTGGCGATCTCTGCCAACAGTCTCTGTATATAAATACTGTCCTTCTTTTATCTATTTGATGCCCCGTCACAATATCTAACATTAGTTTGTCTACATTAATTCATTGGATAATTTCAACTGCTATCTCACACATACTTTTGACTCAAGTTCTATGGCCGCGTTTTATCCGTTTAACCGACGGCTTCTAGGCCAATCTCCCGTGGTGACAAAGGGTCATAATAGTGCAAGCTAGCTAGAAAGCAATTGGCGTGATGGTTTGGATGGCTGCTACCTTCCCTAAGATAATTTGTCCACATGATTGTCCACGTGATGTAGAGAACTGGTGATGCGGCATGCCCTATTGAAGAAAGGTGCACTGGGCTCTACGTATGCGTTGTCCCTAACAGCCGCGCTCAGGAGGCCAAAGTGAAACTAAATAATCAAGACATTTTCTGTAGAAAATGCCACAAAAACCATTCATGTGTTAGACATTCAAAAACACTGGTCAGAAGTAAAATTATTGATTCTCAGGAATCCTAAGACGTTTCTAGCTTTGATTTCTGAGAAAATTCAAGACCCCTCTGAGACACTTGCATCGATATATTGTTCGTTTTCTTTCCATATTTGTTTGCACCTTTTTATAACGTGTCATAATCACGGTCCTCAAAGTCACACGAACAGTAATGTTAACGCAAACGTTGTGTGTCAACCAAAACGCATAAACTGCCTGTGCAAGTGTATTGTGGAATACACTTGCCATCTTTAACAAAATTACTGTTATTTTGATATTGAAGACCGTTAATGCGAGTAATTTGGTAACGGCCTAGTGTGACGTGGGTTTAAGTAGCATGGGCACAAAACACCTCGATGCAGTTCAACTACCCATACAAGGCGTCGGCCGCAAGCACAGTGCTCCCATCTTTCTCAAGCTCAATAAAGTGTGTAAGCTCAATAAAGAAGCGGGAGTGTCATGACGCACTTGCAGCCATGTTGCCCACTGATGAGTAATGATGTGGAACGATTGGTACCTTATTAAGGCGAAGCTGCTCCGCTGCATGTTTTAAGAAAGACGCAAAACACGCGTACAGTTCACAGGCATTACTCTCGGTCCTAATTGGCGTTCGCTGAGACGTAGTTGCTGCTAAAAGGTCGAACCCGACAAGGCAGAAGCACTGACGATATGGAAGGAATTAACAAATGAATGCTTTAAGGATCATGGAGAAGATGGATCACAATGGCTAAGAAATCTAGCCGTAGGAATATCTTCTCTTACAATAATATAACACAAGCGACGTATGAGTCGTACAGTCAGCATTTTTTCTTATATAGGGTGCTACTATTACATTTCCCTACACCTGATTATTGCTCCTGCCAAGCATATCCCCCTCCCAAAGCATGGGTCGCACATGCGACCCTTTCGGAGTATCAGCAAATTACGTATTGTCTTGCTGTGAACTTATTAGTGGGTTTACAGCCTAAATAATAAATTAGGAGTGGTCACATGCGGTCACAATGTTCTTGTCCTTGAAAAAATTTAATTCTGGAATTGTATCTGTCAAAACAGCGATCCGAATGTGAGGCACGCCGTATCGTAGTACTGCAGATCAGTCTTCACCACTCGGGGCAATTTACCGTGCACGGCGCACGGGCATTTTTGCATTTCGGGCGCATGGAAAGGCGGCCACCGCAGCTGGGATTCGACCCCGCGTCCTCGAGCTTACCCTCGCAACGCCAAAGCCACTACGCCAACACGGCGCATAGTGTTCCTACATTTCTGTGTGTCCTTATAGCGGCAAATGTCTCTTATGCCACGTACACACTAGCGGCAAAACGCGCGCGGCGCGCCGCCGGCGGCATGACGCGCGCCTCGAAAGCAGCCGCGAAACGGGTTTTTCTTGCCGCGGCATGGATCGCTCCTGGACCGATTTTATTGCGGTTTGCCGCGTGCCGCGGATGAAGGAGACCAATGAGAGCGGCCCGCTTCCGTGACGTGCGCGCGGGAAATGATGCCATGCGGACCCGCCCGACCGCTTGTTTATCGTTTCGCACTATCATCTGCACGCGTCAGCTCCCGGATAGTTCGAGAAGGGGAGAGGAGTCTAGTCTGTCACGTGATTGCCGCAGCGGTGCGCCGCCGGTTCGTGTGGCCGCCCTGCCGCTGTTGCGTTTTGCGCCTGGCGGCGCGCCGCGCGCGTTTTGCCTAAAATCCCTATATAAGAAAAGTACCGCCATCCTGTGATAAGCGCCGCTTCTCTCTCTCCTGTATCTGCGATTGGACGATGATAGCGCGCGCTTTTCACTTCTTTATATATAGATTTTTTTTCGCGTCAGAGCCATGTTGAAAGTCCTCTGCGCAGCCAGTCGCCGGCGGCGGCGGCTGCGCGCGCCCGGCCTGAAAGCTTCAACGCAGACTTTCTAGGTGCGCCACCATCGACTTGGCGTTCGCAAGCAAAAAGTAAAGAAAAAAGCAAGCCCTTTAGGAGAGGAGGCGGCGGAGGAAAGAGTAGATGGCGGTACTTTGCTTATATAGGGACTTTAGTTTTGCCTAGGGTGCCTCGATGCCAGCGCCGCCGTTCAGGGTGGAGACAACACCGCTGGCGCCGCCATATTGAATCACACGACTCAGACTCGGCTACGCTTGCGTTCATAAATCGTGTTACTCGCGGCTCAATTCCAAGTGCTTTGCCTTGATGAGGATTTTTTATCGGTATCGCATCTGCACATCTTTATAACCAATAGCCGTTAACTCGTCGAAGGTCGAAGACGTAAATGTATGGCGCCGGGAACATGCCCCAAGTTGCCTAATTCAATTATATTTAATATGCCGTGTGTATGTTTGAAATACGCACTATTTTTTTGCGCTTCGATGCTTGGTATATAAGGTTTGCGACCCCCTGTGTGTGGAAGTATTTCTTTTTCGCTGTTGTATTTTGGTTCACACGTCACGCCTCCTTTACCATAGCCAGCCACTCGCGCACGGCGCTTAGTTTCCCTTGCGTTGCGCGTGCTCTTCGCGTTCGTTGCAATTATTTGACAATATCTACGCGCAATTTTGCTTTTTTTGCTCACAGAACTGTGTGCTGACAGGATTAAGCTGGTGTAAAAATAACTGCGATGTGAAAATAGGGTTTAGTTAGTGCAGTAAAGAAAATGTTGTCGCAGTTTCACCTGAAAGGTGAAGCATCAATTGCGATAGCAAATTTGAAGAGAGCTATACGGAGTAATGATAGCAGCTTTATCAGCTGTATAAACTTGGACATGCAGCAGCACCGGCAACACGCAGAACTGCTGTCGACGCCGTCGGCGTTTTGCCCGCGTTCGCTCAAAATGCGTGCGGCGTTGGTGACTGTTGCCGGAGCCTCTGATATAAATAGGCACTTGGTGCCGCAGCTAAACGCCGCCTCCCTTCCCTCCCCCTCCCCCCACGGCCTTTCGTCCGTCGAAAGAAGGCACGTTTGCCCTACATATATGGTGATTGTAGAGGAGGAAAGAGACGCCTACTTCTGCAGCCCTTAAGGGAGCAGAGCAGAACGCGCGTTTGTTCTCCGCCGTGCGTTCACTCCCCGTGAAAGCGCGCGTCCCTCGCGCCCTTTCACTCGCACATACAGCGTTCGGCGCGCGGCGACGATTTCATCTCCATTGACGTCATACGGAACCTCACGGCGACGGCGACGGCGACGCCGACGGCAGAAATCTGCTTTTGAGTGTCCATATAATTGCTATCGCAATAAAATGTCACGTAACTTGTCTGTGAAACCAAACGATGCACAAAATACATTTACTTGTAATGTCTAGTACAGTCAATCATGAAAGAGATATGTACATGAAAAATTATGTGTACTGTGTGGCGCCTGAAGGTTATGTTGAATGACGAGTTATAAAAAAATTCGCAAGGTAATCTCGACACGCACAATTCAGGAAAGGGAGCGTTTTTTTTAAATTTATTCATTACATGGGGGGGGGGGTTCAAGTGAGTACATCAACCTTATTACACACAATATAAATCGAAAACAAGAATACAAACAAGAAAACGCAACCGCGGGTAATATTAATCAAGATATCCAGCCAGAATACATCAGCTACCATCGAATACGTCGCATCAGCCGAACACATCGATGGCGAGTACAGAACATTTTATAAATAACCATTAGAACACTGCTAACTACATTGAAAAAATAAACAACACTGCATACACATCACGTACAAAAACCGTAAATGAAACTAAGACAGTCAAATACAGATTAGCAATGTTTTTCACTTCGAATATAGTCCATGATGATGTAGGGCTGTTGACTTTAATAGACGGCACCCATCCTGTCAATTTCCCTCGTACTGGTCCTCTTCAAAGTGTTTCTAAGTACAAGTAAAACAACAAAAGTGATTATTGATATGAAAAGTTGCCTTGTAAATACAGAGAACCCATTACAGTGCTTAAAAATAAATTTTCGCAGAGGTAATGCTGTATTACCTCGCTTCACACATTTTGAAGAAATGCACAGGCTACAACAGAGACCATGCCAGAACTCGCCGAAGCATTTTGGTCCCATTATCATCATCATCATCATCAGCCTATATTTTATGTCCACTGCAGGACGAAGGCCTCTCCCTGCGATCTCCAATTACCCCTGTCTTGCGCTAGCGTATTCCAACTTGCGCCTGCAAATTTCCTAACCTCATCATCCCATCTGGTTTTCTGCCGACCTCGACTGCGCTTCCCTTCTCTTGGTATCCATTCTGTAACCCTAATGGTCCACCGGTTATCCGTCCTACGCATTACATGACCTGCCCAGCTCCATTTCTTCCGCTTAATGTCAACTAGAATATCGGCTATCCCCGTTTGTTCTTTGATCCACACCGCTCTCTTCCTGTCTCTTAAGTTAGTCCTAAGATATTTCGTTCCATCGCTCTTTGTGCGGTCCTTAACTTGTTCTCCAGCTTCTTTGTTAACCTCCAAGTTTCTGCCCCATATGTTAGCACCGGTAGAATGCAATGATTGTACACTTTTCTCTTCAACGACAGTGGTAAGCTCCGAGTCAGGATTTGGTAATGCCTGCCGTATGCACTCCAACCCAATTTTATTCTTCTGTAAATTTCTTTCTCGTGATCAGGGTCCCCTGTGAGTAATTGACCTAGATAAACGTACTCCTTTACAGACTCTAGAGGCTGACTGGCGATCCTGAATTATTGTTCCCTTGCCAGGCTATTGAGCATTATTTTTGTCTTCAGCATATTCATCTTCAACCCAATTCTTACACTTTCTCGATTAAGGTCCTCAATCATTTGTAGTAATTCGTCTCCATTGTTGCTGAATAGGACAATGTCATCTGCAAACCGAAGGTTGCTGAGATATTCGCCGTTGATCCTCACTCCTAAGCCTTCCCAGTCTAAGAGCTTGAATACTTCTTCTAAGCATGCAGTGAATAGCATTGGAGAGATTGTGTCTCCTTGCCTGACCCCTTTCTTGATAGATAACTTTCTACTTTTCTTGTGGAGAACCAAGGTAGATGTGGAATCCATGTAGATGTTTGCTAAGATATTCACGTATGCCTCCTCTACTCCTTGATTACGCAATGCCTCTATGACTACTGGTATCTCTACTGAATCAAATGCCTTTTCATAATCTATGAAAGCCATGTAGAGAGGTTGATTGTACTCCGCAGATTTCTCGATTACCTGATTTATGACATGGATATGATCCATCGTAGAATATCCCTTCCTGAAGCGAGCCTCTTCTTCTTGGTTGGCTGAAGTCAAGTGTCGCCCTGATACTATTGGAAATTATCTTGGTGAATATTTTATACAATAATGAAAGCAAGCTAATGGGTCTATAATTATTCAGTTCTTTAACGTCTCCCTTCTTGTGGATTAGTATAATGTTGGCGTTCTTCCAGCTCTCTGGTACACATGAAGTTGTGAGGCATTGCGTATAAAGGGTCGCAAGCTTTTCAAGCATGATATCTTTGATTAAATCTACTGTTATTCCATCTTCTCCAGCAGCTTTTCCCCTGGTCATGTCTTTCAAGGCCCTTCTAACTTCAGCGCTAGTTATAGAAGGTGCCTCTGTATCCGGTTCATCACTATTTTGAATGAAAGTAGCTTGGCTGTTTTGGGCACTGTACAGGTCAGTATAGAATTCTGCTTTTACTATGTCATCGAAATTGTTTATGATATTGCCATGCTTATCTTTTCAGTGCATACATCTTGCCTCATCATACATCATACATGGTCCCATGATGCCCCTTAAGTCTACTACACCTGGGCATACCGTGCACAGGCATTTAAAGACCGCCACAGTACCCACTACGATCGGGAATGAGCACGAATGACCATCGGCTTACGAGCACCACGCTACAGATATATTTGTCTAAAAAATCAGCTATATAACGCAACAACCTGAGATCCGCAATGATATCTGCTGAGAAATCAGAGGAAATCACAATGCTTCGCTTGCCACCTACACAACAGCCGCTCTCCCCAGAAGAAGCACTGCGTTCGTTAGTCCCAAATAACCTGTAGCGAAAAAAGAAACTGAGGGGGGAAAATAAACAAGAGACACACGATGTGTGCTTCCCGTGAAAAAAAAAAAAAACACCGCATATCCACGGGGTGAATGATGATGAGTGGGCGAAGCTCCGGAGGGAATCATCGGTAAACCGTGAATCTTCCGTGTAATTCGCACAGTCTCGCCGCACTAAATCGAACGATTGACTTCCACCAATGACACGCGCCATATTTGACGTCATTCCTACTTTATAACAGCGCCCTTCATTATAATTGCACCATCTCCCGCTTAAGGGGACGCTAGCACAAACGCGTTAGAAACGTGCAGTACTCTCTAGTAAGGGGGAGAGGCTACAGCGTCTTACGCAGCCGTTTACACATGCCGGAACGTGCACCGCGTTTGCCGACGCCGTCACATGACTGCTGAGAGTGTATAACCCCCGTATTCATAAACGGTCCTCGACTTGAACTTGACTTGCTACCGCCTTCAACGCGTTTCGAACGCGCTGCCCAAGGCGGTGGCAAGTCAAGTTCAAGTCGAGGGGCGTTTATGAATACGGGGATAAGGCGGAGAGGCCACAGCGTCTTACACCAGCTTCTTACACGGGCCGTAACGCGCTAGCACAAACGCGTTATAAACGCGCAGTCTTTCGTTAATGTGGGTATTTATTGTCATCGTGGTGCGTGGGTCCATGTGCGCTTCGTGGCGTAGTGGTTAGCGCCGCGCGTTCGGAAGCGAGGGGTCCCTGGTTCGATTCCGCGCTACGGACACATTTTACGGAATTTTTCTTTCATAAAAGTAGACGTGGCTACCTACTACGACGACTACTACTACTACTACTACTACATACTACAGAGGAGGGACAGACCCACACCCTAAGGAGCTTCGCCCCTAAAAGCAAAATAGGTGGCTCACATGACGATTTGTAGCTAATGTAAGACTATGTCGCGGCGAAGCGTTTTCGTCAGTCCTTAAAATAAGGGTACTACTCGCATAGACTGCGCCGATCAAAACGGCAAAAGCCTTAGCGACGCGCGCTCGCAAACCATAAGCTACTCAGACAGCATCGGTGCAGTGCTTAGTTCGTGAGCGAACGTAGGTACGTGAGCGAGGATCAGAGAATACTTTCTTATTTAAATGAAAAACACGGTGCGATAGTCTAAACTTTCTTGACACTTACCTCGCAAATGTAGGAGTTATCCGTCGCCTTTCAGTGATACCGCTTTACTTGGGCTTCCCATCTCTTCCTTCGCTCTGGGTCCCGGGGGAAGCGTAAACAACGAAGCCCTTTACGCGTCGATCCGGTGCACTTGGGAACACAACAGCCCGTCATGTCGACTCGATGCACTCGACAAGCTTGTCATTCATGCGGCTGAACACTGTCCAGCGAGTAGAAGCGTCAGCGAAGCGTCCGCGCGCACTGTGTCTCGAACTATGCACTGGCACCAAGCAATCGCAACCGCTCGCTGTGATTCAAGATGGCGTCGCAGTGAGAAAGCGGCGGCGCGAGGCAGTCAAAGGATGGCACCACCCTGAACGGCGGCGCTGGCATCGAGGCACCCTAGTTTTGCCGCTAGTGTGTACGTGCCATTACAAACAAATCACTCTGCACCGTTGCGCTTCCAACCATTACTCACTCAACATGACTTAACATTCCACCTGATGTTCAAGCTCCGATACAAGTCGGTTGCAATAGGCCGGTTTCGGAATTCAGCGCCACCTATTGAGAGCGACAGCGACTATGAGATCGGCGCCATTAGCTGGGCGAACTCGGCGTCTCCGTGCACTGACGAAGCGGACCGGCAAGCAAAACTATACTGCGCGCCGAAGTTTTCATCTGCCTGCTCGACGAATTTCCGTTGAATCCGGTTCTCCTCGGCATTCGGTAACATTACTGTGCATTGCTGCGTGCCGCTTTGCAACCAGCGAGCAGTTCTGGACGACAACGGCTCGAAGGCAAGTATGCGTGCGTATTTCGTATCCTATTTGTTGCGTCTCTTGCGCTCGCCTTATGTAGCTTTTATCGTCTTGCAGGTGTCGTTCTTTTGTTTTCCGAAGGATCCGCATCCTGAAGAAGAATGGATTGTGGCCATTAAGCGCGATGAAGGAAAGCTTTTTGTCGTGACGAAGCACACGAAGGTGTGCTCGAATCACTTCACCGCCGACAGCTACTTACCGAATGTAGTCGGCGATAGGCGTTACCTTCGGGTTGACGCCGTGCCGAGCGTGTTTGCCTTTGGAAAACCCAAGCCACCAGCAAGAAAAAAGCCGAAAGACCGACAGCAGTGTGTCGCGAAAAGAAAGCTGCTTTCCGCCGTCGGCCAGGCTAGCAGCTCCGGGTTCGCGTCACAACCACTGCTTTCTCCCAGTAGTGATGTCGCAGCGTCGCGGGATTCTTCAACAGCTGTTGAAACTATGGACGCCACAGAGTACGAATCAAGTGTTTCAACGCCGGCCAGTGCGACCCACGTCCGAGACCACGAAGTGTGTGATTGTGCATGTGCAGTTAGAGTGTCGGAGCTCGAGAAGCAGCTTTCTGTGTTTCAAATGCGCATACACCAACTGGAAAGCGACCTAGAAGGTAGTACCGAAGAGGTGAAGTCTGCGAAAGCAAATGCAGTGAGAGTGCCTGAGCTCGAGACGCAGCTCTCTTTACGTCAAGTGTGTATACAACAACTGGAGAGCGACTTGGAAATTAGAACCAAAGAGGTGAAGTCAGCAAAAGACACGCTTTATAAAGCTCAGAGAGAGTATGAAATATTCAATATGGAAAACAAAAAGCTTGATCGGCATAAAAGCACTCAATTTTCTGTCGAATGCTTCAAGGACAGCCCTGAGGACATTAGTTTCTACACTGGGCTTTCTAACTGTGAATCATTCATGTGCTTCTTTCGTTTGATAAACCCCGGTGACTGTGTGGAAAATATAAAAGTATGGTCTAGGAGCTATTCAAGTAGATCAAGTAATGCAGGAAGGCCGCACATGCTGACAGCTAAGGACCAGCTTTTTCTTGTTCTCGTCAGGTTGCGCCTTGGGCTCATCGAAAGAGACCTTGCCTACAGGTTCAGGGTGTCCATTGCTACAGTATCGAGAATATGTACCACATGGATCAGCCTTATTTATTTACAGGTTGGCCAGATGGACCTTTGGCTGAGCAGAGACAAGGTTGACAAGGCTATGCCAGCCGTTTTTAAAGAGCGACACCCATCAACAAGAGCCATTATTGACGCGACAGAAGTGAGATGCGAAGTTCCAAGCTCTCTGGTCCTTCAGTCGGCAACCTACTCAACCTACAAGTCACCAATACAATGAAGGGTTTGGTTGTCATTTCACCTGATGGAACAATCACATTTTTGTCAAAACTATTTACAGGGTCGGTGTCGGACAAAGAGCTCGTTGAAAAAAGTGGGTTTTTAAAACTCAAATTTGAGCCTGGCGACTCGGTAATGGCCGACAAGGGCTTTAAGATACAGGACCTGCTCAGTGCAAAAGGAGTTGCGTTGAACATTCCCCCTTTCCTTCGGAGACAGCACCTGACCGAAGAAGAAGTTAGACAAACAGAGGAAATTGCAAGTCTCAGAATACATGTCGAGCGACGCATTCAACGTATTAAGGCATTTCATATTTTCGACAGGCCCATCCCACTGTCAATTGCACCGATCATTAATGAAATTTAGGCATTGTGTGTATTCTTAAGCAATCTTCAAAGTCCTTTAATAGCAACGTAGGATCTGTGCAAGGTGTCAGTTCAGTACTACATAGCCTTCCCAGTGAGTGCCAAGCTAGCATAGCCAAAGCCATGAGCACATGGCTTCAATACTCGTTTCAAGAAAAGGATACAAGGGATTTTAAATAGTATCAAGACTTTATTAATAAATACATAAATTCTCATTGATTTTTTTAATTTCTTGAATTCAAGATTCATTGCTTGTACTGCATGCTTTTGCCAAATACGGTAGAAGTGTCGAAAAATAAAAGCTGTCCAGCCTATTTTTGCATTTCTGCCATTCACTTTCACTGAATCTAATCTTTTCAACAACTAGAAACTGTGGAGCATACACGACAAAGTCAGCCCAAGTAAGCCCTGAAAGGGCCATCTGCCCGATAACCTGGTAATAGTAAAAGTGGGTGCGGTTGAGCCTGTACGTGCCGTTGCCGTCTTTCACAAGGCACGAGCCTTGAGTGCTTGGTATTTTCAAGTCTCTCATTGAATATGGGCACTTGACTTCAACAATGCCATGAGGACTCTGTTCCTCTGGGTCCCACACCACACGATCGGGAGATGCACCGAGCCATGGGCACGTGGGATCCACAATGAGGCCACAGTGGAAGGTCTCAATGTTGTGCCGGAAGGTTCGGAGGGTTCTTTCATATTGCTGAACAGCCATGGCTTCGCTTGAAACTCCGTACCTGAAACAGAAATATCATCATGCAAGTTCTGTGATACAATCCACGTTAGGCAGTACATACGGTATGTATACGTGTTAGCATATACTATGCAAATCTACTCTCATTTACAAGGTTTCTTGATCAAAGTGTGACAACAGATACACATGTGCAATCTGTTAACATTGTACCTCTACATTCATTAGTGCCAATCACTTGTAGCCACCGTAATTTACTGGAAGCAAGAGTATCCAAAGCAGATGTAAACAACATAGTGCATAGGAAGTGCCTGGCCTGTACACTTTGTCTTCTTGTGCTATAGTTTTCACTTGTTATGAACCAA